>NW_022280155.1:218919-286614 GCF_004355925.1 Anarrhichthys ocellatus | reverse complement strand
TGTATATATATGTGTATATGTGTATATATATGTGTATATATATATATATATGTGTATATATATATATATATATATGTGTATATATGTATATATATGTGTATATATGTATATATATGTGTATATATGTATATATATGTATATATATATATATATATATATATATATATATGCGTGTGTATTATATGAGCCAAGGCCCGATAAGAATCTTGGTTGCAGTACCAAAACAAACACACTCAAGGTCAGCAGCTCTGACAGATACCAATCTCACACTGACCTCTTTGTAGGCAGAGTTGTAGCTGGTGGCGTGTGATAGAGAGGCCCCATACGTGAGCAGATGTGGCTGATTGCAGACCAGTCAATATCTTCTTAAGTGATTGGCTGGTTCTTACGAGGGCTGTCATTGAGGGGACACTGCTGTCTTTGTTTCTTTGTGGTGCCACTGAGAAAGTGAACAGCTCTGACCGAGGACAGCTAAACAGGCATCTAGGGGGAGATTCGAATGGTAATATTGGACCAAATATGAGTGAGAAATATGTTTGACATGGGACTGGACCAGAGAGTAAGATTCAAGTGCAAAATCAATAACTAAATGAATATCAGTGAGCAAATGAGACACGAAGGTAGAAAGGAATCATTGTTTACCTGCCATACTTTACCACAAACACATTTCCTGCTTCTCTGTTGTTAGAAAGTAAGGTCAATAATAGGAACCTTATAACTTTCATCGACCAAACATCGGCCGACTTAGAAGGGAGGAGTTTTTGGCAAGCTACTTCTTGCAGCAGCTGCCGTGAACGTCATATTATGTAAAAGCCATGTCATGTATGTATAGCAAGAAGGCATGAAATGTTTGAAACACGGGAAAGAAATGCAAATCTTAAAACAATTGACTTCCCAAAATGAACTGTGTTTGCATGGCACTGTATTGTATGTATGCATGTATTTAATTTTTCTGTATGAAGTCTGCGTTTTTTTTTGCTTTTTTCTGGGGTTTTCTTTGCTACGCTGTAGTGACTTATATTTGTTGTTTCGATGCATATTCTGTAACACCATGTGCTGCAAAAGGACAAAATGAGTCACATCTGTTCCAAAACAAAAGCCAGAGGATATTTCATGTGTAAAATAACTGTAAATTTCTCTTTTCTATATTTTCTAAGAAAAAAAATATACTATAGAAAGATTTTTAATGACAGAATTTTCTTAAAAAAAGAATAAAAAGGGAAAAAAGTTGGAACAGAGTAGGCCAGTAATAAACAGTGGAATGTTACCAGTATACTAGATCGTATTCCTTGCACACACTGCAGTGTCAATGTTTGTTGATGATTCACGTTTTTATATGGGAAACTGTGGACACCATTCTATTGTTTGTTTGTGTGTCTCGACTCCTTTACATTGTGTACTTGGTCCTAACGTTTAAGGAAGTCACCCACTACTCGACAGCCCTTTTTGAAACAACAGAACAGATTATCAGGGTTTGTAGAAATCACTTTTCACAAAAACTTAGGTTAGAAATTTACAGAATCTGTCTGAAAAACAACTATTACAGTTTGCTGTACAGCAGGTCAAGCTTCACTGCAGAGATTTCAGTATTTAGCATTACCAGTAACTACTCTGGTGCATCATTCCTAAATATACTTCCTGTCTACTTGGGCAACCAGTCATTGCTACCTCGAAAGCTATTGCTGTTACCTAGCTACTTTTACAACTTTTCGGCTTTCTTACAATTAGCATCACTCCCAATGCTGAATGCTGTCTGATTAGGCACCTGTGTATTTAAATAGCATTATTATAAATGAATAGGAAATTCCTCTAAGGCAACACACTGAGTCTTACCAATCGGTTGTGTAAACAGCATGTGATATCCAATATATAAACACGTATTTATAGTCTTCGGTCTTTTTCTTTTGAAAAAGAAAAAAAACAGCTTAAAGGGCCAGTGTGAAGCATTTCAAGGGATCTATTAGCAGAAATGGAATATAATATTCATAACTATGTTTTCGTTAGCTTGGGTTGAGCCCTTCATATATTCACAGAGTTTGCACCGCCATGTTTCAACAGTACGCCAGAATGGACAAACCAAACACCGGCTCTAGAGAAGGTCTTTCACGTTTGTCATTACCTGAAGGCCATCGTCATTTTCCGACACGCTTGTGAAACCTTGGCACCGCCAGCCACTGTCTAACTTGCTCCCACAAAAGTGTTGTTGTGGTAAGGATGGCCTGCATTACCATGGTTTTGCACTAGGGGGCATACGTTATCTCAGTGTGGAAAGGGTGTGTGTGCGGATGGGTATTGCAATTTGCAACCACACCCCGCTAGATGCCACCAAATCCTACACACTGTCCCTTTAAACTATGAGCTTGGCATCATTCAAAATGATTCATGACCAAAACCATCACTTTGTCTGTCCATCTCTTAAAATGTTCTAATTGACTCACCCTACTGTATCGGTAGGTCTCAAATCCACTGACGATAGGCTTGGTTCCCATTGGTTGCACAGTAGTAGTCAAGAGAGGTTACTCAAACATGGGTGCATTTGTCGGACTATTTTCAGCAGCATATTAAATATATAATAGAGCTATGTGGCACAGAGGAATAAGATATAAGGCTTTGATACACACAGGATCAATACATTGGTGGTTTTGGTCATTTCATTGGATTTGTTGATAGTATGTTTTTCATATTTTTATCAGAGTTTATGTTTCAGTGTACAAATATAGTTTGAATCCTACACATTCATAGTAAAATTTGGTTGTTTGAGTCACTTTTATTCACTTGCTTTATAACCATGTATAAAACTTACTTTCATCCACGAAAATCTTTAATTCAGAAAAGGAAACAGATAATGGTGACCGTACAAACATTGCACATTTTCTAATGTTACAAATCGGTTTCATTGGATCCACTCTGTAAGCTCCTGCTATATGGTGTGCTGTAGCCCCTTCTCGTCTTCTATGGGGATATCATAACTAAAATGTATGTGATACTCTGATATTACAGCTGAAATATTGATATGGCATCAAATGGGGTGTTAGACGAGGGATCCTCAGAATCTATTTTTCACTAAAATGCATTATCATCAAAAAGCAGAAACACAATTAAAGTAGGAATAAATACGCTCAAATCTTCTGTGGTGTATTGAAAGTAAATGTTTGGGCAGGTAGATAGGATGTACTGTCCTTTGAACATGCACCAGCACATATTCAGTATGTACAGTAAGAGATTGCACAATACAGGGCAATAAAAATATGCAATCACTGCTTTGCTTGTTGAATAATCTACATTGCAACCACAGCCTCAGAGGACAAACTGCTGTTTTATTGCAACTCATCTATCTTGTATGCCAACTAACTAGGTAAAATAAATAGTCTCCAGTGGCCCCCATTCATCAAACTTGTTATTTAATGGCATCTACAGTAATTCAACATTTTTCATCAAGTTTCAACATTGTGCAGAAGATCTATCTACCTATCTATCTATCTTAGTCGCAATACTTATAGTTGTGTGGCTGTTAAGAACCTATTGTTATGCTTCTGTTCCATACAACATTGTCTAACCGATGGTTTTGTATTACTACTTGAGTTTTATGACCCAAACACATGAAATAATGATACAATACATGAGTACGATGTGTCCATTTAACTCTGGTAAGAGTACACACGGTTGTTTGCTCTTATTATTCAATGTATTTGGAGGAGTCTGGTCAGTTCAACTTTGCCAAAGTCTGAGCCTTAAATACTGTGTCTTAAAAGGGTATACCACTCATTTTAACGAGTTACATATGCTATGTATATGTATATGTATGTAAAAAATAGGTCATCGTGTAATTTTCCAAACATATTGAAAACCTTCCAAAATAACATACATACTGCTTTTTCTCAAGTACTTAGGAGTCAATGAAATATTTTAAAAAGGGGAAAAAGGATATGCTGAGGCAGAAAATACTTTCCCTCATGGTCAGCTCTCGCTCAAACCACCAAGTGCTGTTTCAATACAGATCCCTGAAGAGTCAGGTGATACTGGATGTCAGTTGTATACAGGTAGGCCGATAACTTTTGATAGGCTTAGAATTAGTAATGTAGCACAACTACATCATATTACAACAACCTATGGGCATAATGAAGACTGGTTTATAACTTAACAGTCTTAGGTTATTCATAGAAACCAGCAACTGAATGTTATAATACATGTGGTTTTTAGAATACTCTTTAAAGCTATTGTTAATTTGACTTTTTGCTAAACATCGGCCACCGTGTCCACATTACAGTAATGGGAAAAAGTCATTGAATTGAATCAGTAATTTCAGTTATGATAAAACATGTTAAACAGAAAATGTGCTTCCATTAATTAACTATAATTTGGCCACCAAAAGCCTCTGGTCATGCCAGAGCAAGAAAGATTGTATCCGGGAAAGTGTTGGTTACTAAAATGTTCTTTGAACAGGTTTTGAGGTTGTCTTAACCTCTCTGAAACATAACTGAGTGGTCCAAGATATGGTTGCTTCTCTTTAGCTGAACAGTGGCTGTCCTCAAGTGATGATTATGGAATCATTTTAAATGCTACATGTTGTGTGACAAGTCAGAAGGATCATACATTTGACAAACTGACTCTAATATCTGTTATTTAGTCATTTTGAGTTTGCTAAAATTGAGCTTTTCACACTGCATATTGCATTGACCTTGGGATAACTTAGCCCCTTTTCACACAGTCACACATTGTTAACATATGCTTAGTGCTGTACGATTAACACTGCCATTCTACGAGCCCTGGGTTGAATGTCAGTTGTAACACATGGCTACTGTTAAGGCTAAATTGGTTACATTTTAAACAACACCAGTGTTTGCTTTAGCCCATCACACTAACAAAACTTAGTTTTGTGTTTATTCATTTTTCAGGGGATAACCCCACAAACTTAGAGACTAACCTTGCTCTGGAGCATGGCCAGCAAGCCCTAGCTTGGTTAGCCCACGGTGAAAGATGTGTTAGCCCGAGGCTAACGGCTCACTTAGCCTGGGTCAAAGTGCAGTGTGATTAGCTCTAATTAGCTAGCATGAACCACCAGACGCTACTTGCCATGCTAGAGTAAGGGATGTTGTGGTAGCTAAACTAAAGCATACTGAAATGTGTAATTGCATCTTTTTTCCCTCATGAAATTTAACAAGTAAGAGAAGTTTTTTTTTCTTTACCTAAACATTAACGGCAGTTATATAGCTTTATACTCTTACTTAATACTCATTTAGCTTATGGCCAGAGCAAAAAAAGGTTGTAACGGCAGAACCCCTCCAAGTGTATTAACCAAGTTAAGTGTAAATGGTATTTCTGCTGGTTAATCAACATTGCATCTTAAAATGTAGTTCAGATGGGCCAACGCAGTCAGTCTCTGGTTCTACTTTAACGTCCGCTTCACTTCTGGTTTTGAGGGATTCGTGACCATAATGACTGACTCTCTGTACCTGACTAGGATGGTTTCTTAAAGCGGGTGGTATTCCTCTTTTAAGGGTAGTAAGCGCCTGGTACCTTCATAAGTCTGTGCTCTTCATTCCCTTACATGTGTTTTCCAACATGTTCGATGCAGATGTTGACATCTTTAAGGTGGAATATTTTGGTTACATTGGGACTGAGACGTTAATGTGGAGAAAGCCAGGCGCAGTAAAAAAAACAAAAAAAAAAAAACACTGTGATGAAATGACAGTGATGTGAAATGTCGATGGTTGTCTGCGTGCTGTTTGAATAGTTGAGTGGAAGTGTATTAAATTGGATGGTAACTTGTCATTTGATATTGTAACGATGCTGTGGGATTTAAGCTTCTAAATGCTGTTAATTCTTAATGCCTTTCTCATAACTGTTCATCTTACAAAAATCACTCACAGTCATATGAATTTGTACGTATGTTGTCCCTGCATACGTACCTGTACATGCAAAAGCATGCAAAACATGCATGTTTGTGCCCAGAAATTGTGTTTCACATGTCGAGATATTCCTAAAGAATGAATTTTAATCCCCCATCTCACCACATCTAGTCACTATTAAGATTCCCAATGCCGTGGATATTCTAATGTCACTCAAGAGCAATGTACAGCTCTGCACAGCTTTGTATTGTGCACACATGTTGCGGAGGTATACTCTTCACAGACGAACAGGAAATGACCAGTTCGGTCTCAGTGTTGCTTGTTTTTCGGGTCACCTTCTTGGGTGTTTGGAAGAGTTTGATCTTTGTTTTGCTAGTCTGCGCTTGTTTTACCAAGCAGCGGGAAGATTTAACCTTGAAGTGACACACGCAGACAAACACAGGGGGGAGAGAAAGGGTGAGGCAAGAGAGGCGTTGGAGGGAGGAAGAGATAAAGACAAAAAAGGTATGCCGGCAAAACAGGAGGTAAGCCCTCAGTTGAATTTGAGAAGACTCCAGCGGTAGGGATGATTGAAAATGTTCTGGTGAAGGGAGGTGGCGTAGGAATGGAGGGTGACGGTGTGAAATGCACATGTTGAGTCCTTTGCTTGAGTCTTACCGGAAGAAACGTCGCCGTCCGTCATACCGACGCAGATTTTCTTGTTTCAGTGGAAATCTTGAAAAAAAAGGGCAGATTTCTCCACCACTGTCAAGACAATGATCAAGTTCAATTGAAGAAAATGGAATTACCTCAGAATCATCAGATTTGATAGCATGTTTAAAGGAATAGGGGTACTCCAGCATGTTAGTATTGTACTACCCTACTATGCAGGGTGACTTCACCCACTAGGCTGTTTGTGAGGAAGTTGTGGGCCCCTGTTGAGCCCCCTGACACACTTTCCCCCGAGACACTAAGCGCTATTTCTATGCTGGAATATCACCCTGCTGAAGGTTTGCTGTACGTCACTTAGTATTTACTGTACGTCTGAGTCAGGATGTTAACTTCTATTGCCAGACCACTGTGACTCAAGTCTGATCAAACCGCACCCCCACACACAGTCTTTATGAAGCAGATTAGCTGACTCTGTGAGTGAAAAAACTATTTCTTAATATAAACTACCCAACTTTAACGTGTGTTTCAATGGTGCATATTAGCAACCAGAGAAGCAATTAATCAAAAAGTAACTGCCACACGGACAACTTGGGCCCGGGGCAGTGGTCGGCTTTCCCCAGCTCCGAAAACGCAGGATAATGTCCACATCATGGGTGCCCACACTTTTTCGGCTTGCGAGCTACTTTTAAAATGACCAAGTCAAAATGATCTACCTACATTAAAAATGCTGAATATCTATTTATTTATATATACATACTGAGTATACTTTATATTTACAATATATGTTGGCATACCTTGCATAACTGCATGAACCCTTATGGCACAATACAATTCTGTACATTCTTGGTCATTACCTTACTCTGATGACTTGCACTGAATGGAATTGGCCAGAGTTGCATAGTCCGGACAGTAGCTGCTGGTAGCCCGCCTCAAGCAGACTTCAAATGATCATCAGTCATGGTGGAACGGTGTTTGGACTTAATGTTCTTCATGTGGGAAAAGGCTGACTCACATAAATATGTAGAGCCGAATAATGCAGTCAAAAAGGTATCACATGTCCTCATGTTTGGGTACTTTTCCTCTGTGAGAAAACTGTCCATGAGCCCTGGACTTCAGCTAAATGTCAGCCTGCAGTGTCAAAATCTCATCCTCCACTCCAGACGAGTTCAGGTGAAACAGTGTTGCAATTTTTGATGCGAGTGAATCAACCTCAAAATCTTCCCGATATGTGCAGCACATAAGTGTAGCAACTGGCTCGAATAAAGCAACGTCTCGAAAGCGTTTGTCAAACTCTGACAGACACTTGTCAATCTGCTCTGTGTAGCGCGCACTGTCAAGTTACGCACACGCCTTCCGTTGAGTCTCCAGTTCTGACGCGAGGTTTTGGAAGTTTCCCAAATCATGGCGCTACAGCTTTAGCTTCTTTAGTAGAAATAAATTGGAAGGCTAACTAATTAGCTCGCAGGAGTTTTGCAGTAGCTCGCGCGGTTGACCCGTGTGTTAGAAAATCAAGTGGCAAATGCCATGCGGACATCTAATTTTTTTTGAATGGCATGCGATCTACTCGCACTACCTCCGCGATCGACGTATTGGGCACCCCTGATCCACATGCTTCACACTGCACACCTCCAGTTTATGATGCGGGCTTTAAAATACCCAATCCGAAACAAGATAACCCAGATGACATCATTAAGACTTTGCTGTTGTTGTTTTTTTTATCGTTCTACCAGAGCCACAAAATACATTACACAGCTGTGTTCACATGGTGAGTAGTACTCTCCATGACAAGTACACTGAACTGAAGAGGAACATTGCTGGAGTGCCCCTTTAACGATCAGGAAGTGACTTGTTGAAATTGTTTCTGTTTTGCTGTCGGACCTCAGCAGGAGGCTTTGTGTTGAAGTTTGGATTCAGAAAACCATCTGTTTAATTGAGGAAAGTGCTAGGTCGGTGTTTGACACATTTTATGTTATATTTACCAAAAGTTCTGTGTCTCACAGGCAGTCGGGATAGAAGATAGAGTCTAGGCTCTATGCTGCGTCACGCTGGAAGTTTTACTGTACAAGGCGACATCATAGTGGCTTTTTTATAATTCCCCTAACGTTTTGCTTCCTGAGCCGGCGGAGACTGGCAGCAGGAGTGGCTTGCTGTCGTGTGGTGCTCCGTTGCAGCGTTATTGCGCCAAGCTGCCTCGACCGGGGATATTTTTGGCTTGCACCTTGTCTTAATCCTGTCGTGATTCTCCAATGGATTATTCATGCTTCCTCTCTCCTCTCTTATCTCACCCCTCTCACCCCACCTACTCTCACCTTCCCCATCCTCCCTTGCTGCGCGCATTTCTTCAACACCACCACCATGAGCAGTAGCTTTCCCCTATACATGTATATACACGTATATATATGTGTGTGTATATATATATATATATATATATATATATATATATATATATATATATATATATATATCATCATTATCATAATGCGCACCAATCAGTTATATATCATGTATTAATTGAATAGGTTGTATAATACATCTGCAGTTCTCCCCATACCCTCCAAATATATAAATAAATATGTTAATAAATCAATGATCTCGTTAGCACCACTACCTACCTTTTAATGTATCCCTCCACTCCACATCCTTCATTTCAATGGCTTTTCTTCACAACCTACTGAAGTAGTCTGAATTCCCTGCAGAGGGTCGCCGTGATAATTACTTCCCTAGAATTCTCTCCTTTGCTCTTTCTCTCTCTCTCCACCTGAAAGAGATGCTGAAAACTTTTGGCAATGAAGAGAGTTGAAAAGTATATGGATATATATATTTCATAAGGGACTGAAAGTCCATCAGCTTTTGCCGAATGGGAGGGGAACAGTGAGGGAGAGCTGGCTGTGAGATCTTTATTAGTTATGTTATTTACAGTTTGTGACGAGCACTGTGCGATGTTGCAAAGGAATGATGGGAATAAGAATAGAAAGTTGTTGGAGTGGAAGTAATGTTCAGACTCAGTTGGTTTTTAAAGGTAACTCTAATTCTATATCAGAGGTCTTAAAGAGTATGGACAAATATCGCAGCTCGCTCACCACAGCATGCATCCAACCCACTTTGAATGTCGTACGTCCGCACAAAGCCAACTAAATGGGAGAGTGCCAATACATTGACTTTTGGTCTCACACAGGAAACACATACTGGTCTTCTGTGTTCCACCCCGTCCTCCTTCCTGTGGACTTTTTCTCTCTTTACATTGAAAAGAGTGCAAGTCCTATTGATGCATGCACTCATGCCGGGGGAGTGTATTAAGGTATTCACTGCCGTTGAAAAGTTTGGAATCACCTGTACTATTGATTTTTCGATTTTTCTTTCAATCGTGGCTATTTTCTACAGAGATACATTTTTTTACTGTAAAATTCAGACGCAAAATCTATTTCTTGCATTTGAAATAGTTTGGCCCCAAACGAAGAAAAACGTAATGATTTAAACTTCCATTTAGTCAATGTCCCCTAAGTGTTGCATGACAGGAAAGAATACCGTTTGATTTTGAATTTGTTTTCCAGTCCAGAAGAGTATAAGTGACTCTCTGTCATTATTGAACCACAGCGGTGCATTTGGGCTCCACAGATGTTGGGAAGCCGTTTTTTCTTTGACCCTCTGCGGTCCAGTCAGTGGTTCGATTGAAAAGGTTTAAACTGTGTTTAGCTGACATTTCAAAAGTGCTAACCCTAACCTACTATTTCTATTGTGAGGTTGTAAGAAAAGCTATGCTAAAAGCTATGCTAAAGCAACACAACTTTTCACCAATGACTGGTGAGTTCATCTATTCTTATTCAACTGTTGCTCATAGGGATCTTATGCTCTTTTCAGTTGTCAGTCTGTTGAACCTTTATATTGTAGCGTTTTGTTCTTCATGTACAAAACAACCCTTCATACAAAATATCTATTTGTAAAAAGGACCCTCTACAACTTAGAAGTGTGAAAGACTAAAACATATAGCGTAGTCCTCTCTGACTGTACCCAATCAAGCTTTCATGGCAGGAAAATCCAAAAATCAATCATAGAGAAATTGTACAGTGGCTTACACGCTGTGACACGATTGTTTTCAGTCTATTAAAGGACCAGTGTGTAGGATTTAGGGGGATTTATTGGCAACAATAGAATACAGTATTCATAACTATGTTTTCACTATTGTGTAGTTATCTGAAAATAAGAATTGTTTTGTTTTTGTTCATTGAGAATGAGCTCTTCATTTCTATATAGGGAGCGGGTCCTCTTCCACGGAGTCTGCCATGTTGCTCCGCCCTATTTCTACAGAGTTTGCACCGCCATGTTTCAACAGTACGCCAGAATGGACAAACCAAACACTGGCTCTAGAGGAGGCAGCAAACTTCTATCTAAAAAGTGAAGCCAATGCGACAGTGTCTTGAACTTGCATTCTATCTAATGGCCAGCAGGGGGCCACTCCTCTGATTGCAAAAAGAAGTCTGATTGTATAGAAGTCTATGAGAAAATGACTCTACTTCTCTCTTGATTTATTACCTCAGTAAACATTGTAAACATGAGTTTATGGTCTCAATCTCTAGTTTCAAGTCTTCTTCAATACAGCATGATGTTCATTAAGTAAATTATGCTCCATTTAGAGTCAAACAGACCATAAAGCAGAGTATGCTTTAGGGCGGGGCTACCTTGTGATTGGCAGGTCGCTCCCACGGTGTATGGGAGTTGTCTGTTTTGTTCTTCTTAGATATTTAACCCTTTCACAGTGTGTTCTTAGGTCATGAAAGTAAATTGTAACCACTTCAGTCACCTAAAAATGTTATTCAGTGTCAGGTTGTGCTGAGATCCAACCATTTGTGTCACTTCTGGATGCAAAAAAAACAAATGGTTGACATGAAAGTAATTCTGTTATCTTCTTATGTTCAGTCTAGGCCCCAGAGAGGGCCTTCTGTGCTTTTACACCTCTCCTCTAGATGCCACTAAATCCTACACACTGGTCCTTTAAGCAGAGCATATGGGATATCATAGTATTCTGCTGACAATCTCTACGTACAGATTGTCATATTTCTTTTCTTCCACATCACCCTTAATTTTCTCATTATTTCTAAAACCAGACTTAGTGCTTTTACAAAGGATGGAAATCACCAGTGTGAACTGATGTAGTTTTCACATGTAAAGAGCATTTTAAAAACAAGCTGGCTTAGTATGGCTACAAAGCTGTAAGTTTGCTGGCATGTAGTCTGGAAAGATAACTTCCAAATCTCCACAATAAATGAATAGCACAAAGAATCTTCTGTCAACTAATTGAAATAGAAAAGTGAACTTCTGATACACATTTCTTATCCTTTGTGTTTCAAATCGAGTGATATTTACTGTGACATAGAATCATCTCTGGCTCCTTAGTGTCACATTGCATACTGTGTGCATGATAAACCTGCTACACCAACATGTCGATACGCTGACATGCCCTGTAACAGAAGTCCGCTGAGGGTTAGATGGATGCATATACATTTTGTAAGCTTGTGTGTATTTTTGTGTTACCTGTCCAGTTGCAGTTGCACACTCATGGACTTTTCATCTCGGAGGTCAACAACAGCCAACGTGAAACAACGGCAATAGCAAATCAGCAACAAAATGATCAAGCAGTCTTCCATAGATGCAGACATCTAGGTGGAAAATGGTCAACGGAAAAGACTTCTTGGACATCCTAGATTAGCCATCACAGATGTGTCAGACTGAAATCACCTGGGTCTACTTGTTATCCCCAATCTTTTTTCTAACGTGCGTCGATTGATTGAGCACGCCCAGCACATTACAGCATCATTCCCAGCGCTCTGGACATGTGAATTTGAGGCCAGTCTCGCACATTGTGTGCATTTCTCTGGTAGCGAGGAGCTGAACAACCACCGATCAGACCAGCCAAAAGCAGAACCATAGGGAGTCGACGATGTACGGGAATTCTCGGTGTCAACCGATTAGAAGACGTATGCTTTTGAATGCTCTGAATATTTTAAATGTAAACTCTTTTTATACTGCCTGCTATGTTAAAGCTATAAATAGTATGCATATGATCAATCTTTTTTACTTGACAGGAAAATACATGATTTTCATTAAAAGAGCTTTTGTCTACCCGTGAGTGACTTTTTTTGTTGTTGTCAATTTCGTTTCAATTTCACTATTAAATGTCAAGCGAGTTGAATAGTTATTGTGGACAGATAGTGAGAGTGGAGTTGTCTTTTTCAGAAGCTGAAAGTCGGTTGTTACCTTGAGATCACAATTTAGTTATTTCTGTGTCTTGAGATGTCAGCCTCTCTTTTGATCATAACGTATTTATTTCATTACAGCAAATGTAGAGTATATTGTTTTTAACAATCCACTTAAAGCCACCGTGGTCAACATTTTTTGGGGGGGAATACATTATAGAAATAAGAGGTGTAGACAGTCAAATGCACTTACTCAGCCACTCTTATTTTCAGATGTATGTCTAAGCTCTGTCCTGTCACTTCTAGCCAACTCAAGCTTTAAGTGCGACGCACTTTCTGCAGTAAAGATGCAGAGAGACACTTTGGTGGCAGTCCCTCGGCATCAGACACCCCCCAGTGCTGGAGTTTGCACTACTTGCTGAATTCGAAGCTAACTGCTAACTGAAAGTCTGCCTCCCAGAGCCGTCGCCCGCTTTTGTCAAGCGAAGACGAAACGAAAAACCAAAGTTGTTTTCTTGTTTCTGACGGTTTTTTTTATTGATTCCAATAAACAAAAACGCACATGGGTGCTGTACCTTCAACATGATTGACAAGCTCTACTTCTTGGTTGATGATGTCACGTTATGGAACGGCAAACGTTGAGATTCGACCTTTTTGTTTAGTTTAGTTATAGATATAGATATGGGTCTGAACATGGCTTGATGGTCAACACCAGCTTTACGTTTCCAATTAAATATGGGTTTTTGTACGACGAGTGAGCATGACAGTTTTGATGATGTCATTCTCACTCTGGTGCTTTTGAGGCTTCTATCTGGCGTCAGTTGAGAAGGCTTTGTGTGCAGCGATATTTCCTATTTTCAACACCACTGCATGGCAATCACCAGATTGCTGCCTTTGGGAGAAACAAGTCTAGTAAACCTGACAGTGCAGTAAGAGTTCAGACTTACAGCAACTCACGCAATCTGACTGACCAGCGCAGCACATTTTACTGCAGTCAAGAGATCCACAGCCAATTTACATTACCTAATTAATGACAAGATCACAGGAAATCAAGTTTGACATCCTCATGACTTCCTCATTCAACCAATTACTGTACATCCATCAGAGTGTTCTTTAGCTAATTAACTCGCCGCTCTGGTGGCGCCGCTCTTTGACGAATGGAAGAAAATGGAGGTTTTACTGCGTAGCTTGCATGTATGAGAGTGTCGAATGATTAAAGTGGGAAGTTGGAGGATGCTAAAATGTCTCATGTGTACTCAGCAAAGCTTCCCTGGATGAATCAATGTCAAAGGTATTCACAGTATCCGGCAGGGTAAGGAGAAGATGGTTCTAATATGGGTCACAACTGAGTACTAAACACTAGAAATGCCTTTTCCTTTAATATTACATTGTACATGTGCGATTTTAAAAGAGGGACTTTGGCCAGGAAATCTTCCAACAATAATTATTAACAATGTTGCCAAGTAAAGACCTCCATAAATCCAGTTATTCATCCTTAGCATGGAAGGCTGTTTCTGCCGGAAAAAGAATAAATGAAAGATTAGACATGATGAAAATAAATGATAATACATGATGTTCATTTGGTTGTAATCTGCAACCTCTCCTCTAGATGCCACTAAATCCTACACACTGGTCCTTTAAGTGGAGCATATGGGATATCATAGTATTTTCAGTATTCTGCCCGAGCAACCGACGTCGGGCCAGCGAAGGCCCTATTGAAATTGTACTCGTTTAGGTAAATGTATGCATTTTTGGAGGACTTGCCATGCATGAAAACTCACCAAATTTTGGGGACTTGTCAGGCCTGGTGAAAATAGCCATCTGAAAAAGAATGCATCTTTCTGTGTAAAAAGTGGCTCTTTAGCGCCCCCTACAAGTCGGACCGTCAACGCCCCTCGGCCAGTATGTCCGATTTACTTGAAATTCAACACACCTGTCCAAATCCGCTAGATCTAAAAAACAGCCTCTCCGGCCCCTAAGCTCTGCCGACTTAGATTTTCCGCCATCTTGAATTTAGTGAAAAACACATTTTTGCAAACTCCTCCTACACGCTGGGTCCGATTTCTATATAATTTTCTGTGGATCATTAATAGACCTATATCATCTAACGTTATCAAAAGCTTTTTTAGATATCTTAGCGTTTACAAGATACGGACCAATAAACTTCTTAAGGGCGTGGCATAATATCAATACAAATAACTTCTCAACCATTTCTTCTAAATTCCCAACATTTTCAGCATATGTGCTCATCGCATCCCGTAACAAACCCTGAGAATTTCTTTGCATTTGACCACTAGAGGGTGCTACAGTAAACCCGCGAAGTTGTGTTTTTTGTCACTTTTTGCATTTTTCAGCCTTCGTACTTTAACGAACTCTTCCTACAGAATTTATGCGATCTTTTTGAAATTTGGTCAGGATGCTCTTAAGACCTTTGTGATTAAAAGCTATCAAAAT
This sequence comes from Anarrhichthys ocellatus, assembly GCF_004355925.1. Classification (NCBI taxonomy): domain Eukaryota; kingdom Metazoa; phylum Chordata; class Actinopteri; order Perciformes; family Anarhichadidae; genus Anarrhichthys; species Anarrhichthys ocellatus. Next base: position 271,469 of record NW_022280155.1, on the reverse strand, counting down.
CGAGAGTTTTCGTCGAAGAACCTTGACGTGTCGTGGCGGGCATTTTGCGTCATTCGGCATTAAAAAGGAAGTTGTTATAGCTCCAAGGTACATTATCCAATCCGCACAAAGCTCCTTATGCATGATGCTACTTCAAGCTTGAACATACTTCAATAAAAAAAAATTCAATAACTCATAGCGCCGCCTACTGGCTAAAAGAAATCTCATATTTTATACTTTTATTTATTCCTCCTAGCCAGGTGACCTGATGAGTCTAAAATTTGGTAAGGATAGCCTTAAGACATTGATGATGCATCATTATGAATTTTGTGAGTTTTCGTTGAACGCTGTTGCCGTGGCGACGCATCGTTCGCCATGAAAAAGGAAGCTGGTGGTTTAGTGGGTTGGGATGCTCAAAAACTCATGGAACTTTGTACATGTGTCACAGGTCATTGGAAGAAATAGTTTATGTTTTTCTTTATTGGCCATTTTAAATTGCCTCTATAGCACTCCCTACAATATTTCAAAAGAGCAGCCCCAGTGCTACGTTTTGGCTACATGTATGAAACTTGGTAAGCACATGTATCCTATGGAGACTTAAAAAGAACTCTCTTGGGACCATGCTCTAAACCCTACCGGAAGTCGGCCATTTTCAATTTTGTATGAATTTATACAATATTTCGACGATGCAGCCCTCGCAGTACGTTTCACCTAGATATATAAAATTTAGATGTATAATATTTGTTAAACAGATGTATCACATGTAGACTTACAAAAAAGCCCTTGGGGCTCTAAGCTCTAAACCCAACTGGAAGTCAGCCATTTTGAATTTAGTGAAAAAACACATTTTTGCAAACTTCTCCTACACGCTGGGTCCGAGTTCTACGAAATTTGCTGTGGATCATAATTGGATCTAGATCATCAAACGTTATCAAAAGCTTTTTGATATCTCTTTGCGTTTACAAGATATGGACCAATACACTTCTTAGGGGCGTGGCATAATATCAATACACAACTTCGCAACCATTTGTCCTAAATTCCCAAAATATTCAGCATATGTGCACATCGCATCCAGTAACTTACCCTGAGATTTCAAATTTGGTCAGGATGCTCTTCAGACCTTTGTGATGAAAAGTTATTAAAATCGAGAGTTTTCGTGGAAAAACCTTGACGTGGCGGCCATTTTGCCTCATTGTTTATGAAAAAGGAAGTTGTTATAACTCCAAAGTACATGATCCAATCCGCACAAAACGTCTTATGCATGATGCTACTTCAAGCCTGAACATACTTCAATTGAAAAAATTTCAATAACTCATAGCGCCACCTCCTGGCTAAAGGAAATGTCTGATGTAACTGGACTTGTTCCAAACGATCCCAAAATTCACATGCTTGATAACACTCATTTTATTTATTTATTTTATTTATTTATTTTTCAGGGACAATGGACACTAATCAACAGTTGCACTGTAAGTGAGCCAGAGTTAGCCAGAGAGGCTAATTTCCATCTGCTGTCCCCGGCCAGATGTTTCAAGGCAGCCTAAAATAACACAATCTCAAATTGAAACAGAATTAAAATTCATAGAGAAACAGACAGCAACGTATAGACAAAACCAATACACAGCAAAAGAAAAGTGTACGACATTAAAGCAGAGCAGACATAACAGGTTTCAGCATGCGTCACGCAGAACAGACCCACCTACAGGACAAGCACATATAACACTGAAGCACATAACATACACATCAAAAAAATGGAAAATAGCAACACTGATCAAGACAAATGCACATATAGATGAAACAAGCAGGCAGGACAGACAATACATCAATGCTTGCACACCTGATTGGCAACAAGCCATTTCTTGAAGTTATGCTTGAATGTTTGGTACGTGTTTTGTGTGCGTATGTGTGGTGGCAGAGCATTTCACGAGTGAGCTGCCTTCACAGAGAATGTAGATTTACTAAACGAGCTTGACCTATGTGGAATGACACAATCACCTCTTGAAGCAGATCTAGTGAGTCTGCTGCTTTGAGTGCTTTGTTTAATAAAATCACTAAGTGGAGGCGGGGCCATACCATGTACAATTTTAAAAACCAGACACACATCAGTGAATTTAATGATGTTCTCCCAACTCAGGATATGGTGTTTGGTGAGAATATTGCAGTGATGGTGACTTTTGGGTTTTTTATCAAGTGTTTTTAGGGCTTGTTTATGGAGAATATGAATGGATTTTAATGTTGTGCTGCTGGCTTGTGCCCAGCTGGTTAAGCAGTAGGTCAGATGGGGGATAATCATTGCATTAAAATACAATTTTGCAGCTTGCATGTTTAGACAGTGTCTTATATATCTAAAATTCATGAGATTCAATTTTAAGACCTTTGTCACATGTTTTACCTGTTTTTTAAAAGAGAGATTAGAATCAATAAAAATTCCTCAATATTTAAAATCTGACACTACCTGTAGCCTCTCACCAGCAACATAAACATCTGGCTCCAATGACACTTTGCAAGCCCTCTTTGTGAAGAACATACAAACAGTCTTTTTAACATTCAGGTGAAGGCAGGAATCTGCAAGCCATTTAGTTACATTTGTCATTGTGGACGTGAGTTTAAGTGCAGCTTGTTCTTTGTTCTTTGCATGCACATAAATCTCATGGCCTGAGGATGTCTACAAGCTAATTTTTCCCTAATACTCACAGCGCCACCTGTTGGCCAAAGGAAATCTGCGTTTTTTTGACAAACACCATCCGATTTACATGACTTTTACACAATGTGGTTTACACTTGATATAGAGCTACATAATGCACGTGTTCTGTAGCGCCAGGCAGCGGATACAGGAAGCACTGGACTATTTGTAAAGCATCATTTCCAGCATCAGGCGGTCCACGCGGGATTAAAAATGTCTTGCTCGCAGACTCGCTGTCCGACGGTTGCGGACAGTTGCGGACGTTCTCGGACGCGCAGGCCGGAGTCCCACCGGCACCTGCGACATGCTGGAGGATGCGAGGGCCCGTTCATCACTGCTCGCAGCTTTAATTGTAATTTGTTTTTCTGCCATGACCCTTCATTTTCTAAATTGTTTCTCATTATTTCTAAAACCAGACTTTGTGGTTTTACAAATGACGGAAATCACCAGTGTGAACAGATGTAGTTTTCACATGTAAAGAGCATTTACAAAATAAACTGGCTTAGTATGGATGTTGTGTCTGGTGGCTACAAAACTGGTGTAGCTGTAAGTTTGTTGGCATGTAGTCTGGAAAGATAACTTCCAAATCTCCACAATAAATGATAATCTTCATTTTACAGGATTATTTTAATCCAAGTGTCCTTGTGCATGTGCATTTTGGCCAGGCAGAGAAAGGAATGATATTCCCACATCTAATTCTAGATACAGAGAAGCTCATTGATATTAATTACAAAAAGCCAATCAGGTAATGATAACAAGTCAATCTGGCACGACGGGAGGAAGGGGTACAAAAGCAGTAAAGTGTATTGAGAAAGAGAGAAGACAGAGAAAGCAGCTGATTCTTCTTAATCTGCCACATTTTTAATTTTTTTACAAGCTGCTTCCCACCCACTCCTGCCTGCTTGCAACTCTCCAGAAATGAAATATGCATGGGAGCCTTGGATTTTATCTGCTGCTTATCATCCTGCCAGCTTCCTGCCCTGCTCACCACTACTACAGCAGCGAGGGCACCACTGCCGCCTGACGAGTTCACACTGCTTCTTTGTAGAGATCCAGTTCCAGTCACCCTCCTTTTCTTCCTCCCGCCCACACAGGGAGACAAGAAGAAGAACAACATGTAAGATGAGGGAGAGAAGGTGTCTATTTTGGTGCAGATATCACAGAAAAGGAAAGAGGGGAGGAGATAAGGAAATAATAACTGAAGAGGAAGGAATAGATGAATGGAGTTGGGGAGATACAGTACAGCATGGTACAATGGGAAGAAAAGCATTATATGGCTGTTATATCTTCTAATCTTCTGAAGTCCCAGTGGCCCGGGATTTTCTTTTCCAGACAGAAAGCGAATATGGAAAGATATTAATGGAAAGGAAGAAAAAAAAGTACTGATTCCCTTTTCAAAGCATGAAAATGAAATGCAGAGCTCTGCTATCATTCATGCTCGTGGTGCTGAAGCTGCATTTTATGAGCCTGAGCAGCTTTGGAAATTCAGAGAAAGAGCCATTGCTCCCCCTGGAGGATAGTGTGCACTCTGCTGTTTCTACTTCTATTTGGTACTCAAACTGTACACGACGTCACAGCCTGTGAGTCCCTAAAGAAAGAAAGAAAGTGTCACAGATGGCAGTATTATTAATATTTTAATGATTATTACATGCAAGTAATTCTAAAAATATACTAATACAAATAATAATAATAACTTTATTTATATAGTGCCTTTAAAAACAGAGTTCACAAAGTGCTTTGACAGTCAAAGCAGCAAATACAAGGCAATAATAACAGAAAGCTGAGTGAGACAGTTGGATAAGTTAAAAATAAACTATGAAATAAAATAATAAAAAAAAAAAAATAAATAGAAATAACATAAAACAATATATATATATATATATATACAGAGAAATAAAATAAAGCTGCTAGAATGGCCCAGACGATCACCTGACTTGAATCCAATAGAAAATCTATGGAAAGAACTAAAGATCAGAGTTCATAGAAGAGGCCCACGGAACCTTGAAGATTTGAAGTCTGTTTGTGTGGAAGAATGGGCCAAAATCACACCTGAGCAATGCATGCGACTAGTTTCTCCATACAGGAGGCGTCTTGAAGCCGTCATTACCAGCAAAGGCTTTTGTACGAAGTATTAAATACATTTCAGTAAGCGTGTTCAATACTTTTTCCCTGTGTCATTCCATTTTATTACACATAACTTAATTTCTGAACTTATTTGTTTGGATTTCTTTGTATGTGTGGATTACTTGGGTTGGTACCGACTTCTGGTGAAAATTTCATGTCAATAGCACCTTTAGAAATATATTTACTGAGAAAAATGGTGACGTGTTCAATACTTATTTTACCCGCTGTATATATACACATACATACATATACACGCACATATATACATATACATATACATATATATATATATATATATATACACCAGTGGTGGGCCGTCAGGGCCTGCAAGGCCTTCTCTGCTGGCCTAAACAGAATCACAAAGCCATATCTATTTTATAATTTAATAATTTTTCTTATTAAATACACTCCATGTATTATAATATATAAAAACATTTTTCCCATTATCTTATTTTCTCATTGCACAGCTACTATCTTCCTCAGTTGCTCTGCTTCCAGTGCAGCTTGTTTTAAGTAGAGCTTTCATCCAATCAGATTTCACCTCTGTGTCTCTAGGTAAGAAGAGAGACCCGAGGCCTGCAGACTCACAAGTGCATCCTGGTGCAGTTTAAGTGAATGGGGACGATATTGTTGATTGTCATAGTGTTCAACCAATCAGATCGTTAGTTTGACATGTCAGCGCCTGCTAGCCGGCCTATAGCTACGTCAGCATTACTCCAGGTGCAGCTCTGCTGCGAGGTGCAGAGTGTGCTGTGATTGGTCAGTGGGCGAGCACGTGACTAAAGTGAAACTTATGCTTGCTAGCAGAACTTAGGTTGTTAGCAGTCAGAGTTCAAGTGGAAAGATATGGAAGAAATTATGGCATTTTTAGTTTTTTTTACCTAGCTTTGTTTTTTTTAACATCAAATGGCGGAAGGAGGAGGAGAAACTGATTTAGTGGCGGAGTTACTGGGAACGCCTTTCTCAAGAAGGATATTTCCGGATAAACTGGACATAGTAAGAAATGGCCGGTCAACCCCACAGCTAGCAGCCCTGACCCAGCCAGGAAAAGGATTTGTGTGCCACTTTCAGTCCGCAAACTATGAACGGTATTCCTAGCTGACAGGGTCGGAGAACAGATGCAAATTGTATTGCTGGGAATGCCTGTTATTTGCGACTGAACGTCTTGGTGTATGGAGCCATGCTGGATTTGGTAACCTGAGCTGCCTGAGCAAGACCGCTACGCGACACCAAAGTACGGCGGGACACGTACAAGCTACGGTGCTCTTGAAAACGTTTGGAGGGACCCGAGTGGATCTCCAGATCAACGAACAAGTTCGCAGGGAAACGGAGCTCCACATTGAAAAAGTTAAGAAGAATAGGGAAATACTGAAAAGGACCTCTTGCTGGAACTGAAACGCACGGATGTACTGCACAGCCGAGTTATTGAACTCTTTGTAAACAAAGAGGAGGATGGACTTTGTATTTAAATAGAACAGCATTTGTTAAGTGAAACTGCTTTTGTTTTCTTTATATCTGCAGTGTGTTAATTTTTCCTATCGTGTCGTTTGTGGATATCAGAATCAGAATCAGAATCAGCTTTATTTGAATTTGTCTCCGGTTTCCACTCCGCTCTCAATGTACATACAATACACTATTTTACAATAAACAAGGAAAAATATATAAGAATAAAAAAGGGCAGCTGTACCAACAGATGTAGGTATAAACATTTAACAGCTATATAAACATTTAACAGCTATTTTGTTCCCTGATGTAAATAATATTTGAATGGCCCTCGCTCTTTAGTGTGAGCGTTGCTGGATTGTTTTGTCATGCTTTGTTGTAAATATATGTGACGGTTCTTGTGAGTTCGCTCTTGTCATTGTGTTAATTACATCGATTTTGACCATATGCATTGTCCGTTAATTATGAAGCATACCGTCCTGCGTGGGTTTAGGGTCCGGATAATTGAATCAGATTGGGCTGTTTTCTTTTACAAACAAGAATTATGGTCTGGAGAAATGGGGATTGTGTGGCGATTGCTTAGCCCTGTTTGAATCAGTAGGGAACAGCTGAACGCTGCGGGGAGAATGTAGCGCGAGGTTGTGCGTGTTGTTTAGTTTCCGGGGTCAGACGCTGACCCGGAAACTAAACAGACAGACAGACCGGTGTGCACCGAAAACGTTATATTTACCACAATTTAAGCTTCTACATTTTCCAAATGCACCAGTATTATTGTTCGGTTTGTAAGCCTTGTACCGAACGGTTTAAAACGAATACGTGATGTTACAGAAACAAATAACCGTAGCTGTGGCGCCATCATGAGGTTATTAGGTGTAAGACAGCAGTGAAGGCCCAGGTATAAAATGCACGGCCCGCCACTGATATACACACACATACACACATATACAGTTGCACTCAAAATGCTTCAACCTCCACCGCAAATCAGGTCCATCCGCAAAACCTACAAACCCCCAGTCGCTCCCGATAAACAACCCAAACAAGGACAACCCAAATAGCTCAACGCAACTAATGCCACAAGCGGTCTCCCCAAATCCAACACAAAATGCCACCACCAGAGACCACCGCAGTCCCAAAACCACTCAACCCCCCCATGACAAGCACCTCCAGTACCCTGCAGAGCATCCCAATGCTGCCACGACCCGATGCAAACGCGACGCACAGCCAGACACCAGGCCCCAACAGCACCCCGAGGAATCTCACAACATCCCATCATAACCTACAAAAGTGACACTTGGGCTCCCTTAAGTATTTTTTTCTACTTGTTTATCAAAATGTATTTAATTTGTATTATCTTTTTGTTGTTTTGATATTTTGTATTATTTATTATTTCACTTTATTGTTTTATTACACATCTTTTCATTTTTTGTTATACATTTTGATATTTCAGATTTTCACTGTGTGTGTGTGTGTTAACTGAGAAGTGAGAAGAGTCAAGTCAGTCCACTCCTCTGCATTTATGAAAGCTGTTTTTTGTTATTGATGCAGATGGCCACTAGAGGCCAGTGTACGTATACATATTGGCAGTCACCGCAGCCCACTCATGAAGAAGTCACTCAGTGAGTGAGTGACTTCACTCAGTGATGACTTGTTTAATTATTTTCTGTGAAGGCTCCTTTTGTGTTCTTGCAGTAGTAAAACACATTTTATTATTTTTGTTTGTTACTGGATTTTTTAAAGTATTTTTTTGCATATGAGACTTGTATATCTGATTTGGACTCGGGTAGTTTTTTTAATGTAGATTCTGCCTTCTTATTATTCATATATATATATATATATATATATATATATATATATATATATATATATATATATATATATATTTATTTTACTTTGTCTTTTTTGCTCTTTTTTGCTCTTGAATATTGAACCTAATTACTGTATGTGACGCTCAGATGTAGATTTGTATTTTTTTGATTCATTCCCTGAATTTTATGTAGTCTGTTGCTATTTATACTTTTTTCAACATATAATACTGTGACTTTTTGTGTCTTTTTTCAACATTCTATGTTATGATTTTTTTTCCACATACTGTATTTTGACTTTTAATGGGTTTTCTTCAACAATCTACACTTTTTTTGACATACTATATTAATATTTTTTTCAACATACTATACTATGATATTTTGGGGGGGTTCTTTTGGACATACTATACTATGACTTATTTTCCAAATACTATACTATTAATAATTTTTGACATTCTATACTATTACTTTTTTTTCCGACGTACTATACCTTGACTTTTGTTTAACATTCATGAAAGAAAACATGCTCATATATATATATATATATATTTTTTTTTTGCTTCAGTGTTGTCATGTTTATTCTACCAAATCAAACGATTGTAATCCTTATAAATCTGGTAATTAAAATAAAAATAATCCTCATATTTAGAGAATTGCCAGATGTTTTGATCCGTGCTGCGGCTGGACGGAGGCTGACCAGCATGTTGAAGTCCATCCTCAGGGCCAAGACTGTCATGTCCCAAGGGAAATCAGGAACTCGCTTGTCCTGCTCGGTTTTCTTGGTTTAAGAGAAGCCATTTCATGCCTTTAATGCTCCCTGCATCCCTCAGATCAGATTACAGCGGGACATTTAAAAGCTTGACCTATTTCCTTTTACAGAATTGGAATTTTCAAAACAGCATTACGTATTGGTGTCATGAGGGGCTGAGGGTAATTATATTTAAACAGCCTGCCATTCAGTCCTATTCATGGTATTCAAACATAAAGTCTCAAGTAGCCTTGAGGTCTATTAACCAGGTGTTGCCTGACTAATTACTCAAGCAGTATTTGGTGCGGCTGTCAGGGGTCACTTACTGTTACCATGGAAACATATCTTTTAGTTCAGAATTAGCCTGCATGTAGGGTGGCTAAATTTTAAGGCTTAACTGAAGTATTTTTGTGAATCTGTTCAACTTGCATTAGAATATTCTGAGAGCAAAATAAGGTCTTAAACTCTACACACCTTGTGAAAGTGGCCCCTGGCTGCTCAGATTGACCCTACGAGCATTAGCGAGGTCCAACGGCTCAGTCAAGTTCTCCATCACCATATTTGGAAAGCCTTTTCTGCGTCGACCAGCTGTTGTCACAAAGGTTCTCTGTTGACTAAAATAATGTGCTGTATACTTAAGACTTCCCTCAAGGGGCCGAGCTCCAAACCATGAAAAATAGCCCCAGAAAGCACTCAAGAGTAAACACACGTGGGCGGAGGTGTCCACATATAATGTATTGCTATTTAGTTCCCATGATACCACATTAACCAGAAACAAACAGTAGCTGTCTTTCAAACATTGGTTTTTAAATCCACATTTAACTTACAACGAACAAGCTTAACACCTGAGGTCTTTTCTCATCTTGAACACATCGAGTCCTTCTTTGGTTCATTTCATGGATACTCCAAGCTGCCAGGAAAGAATAGAACAAAATAGCCGACAGACTGGTTGCATTTAATACACTTTATTGTTATCATCAATGTTATTAATTCATAAGTAGTTGCATATTTACATACAGTTGGTGAAAGGTACACATGTGTAGATACATCTAGATACTGTAGATGATAACACTAAAGACTCATGCTGATAATTTCACAATGAAAAGTAGGTCAGTTGTTAAGCTCTTAAACCACAATAATTTAAATCATCGCTCTTTCAGTGATGAAGTGGAGACAATTGATTCACAGGGTCTTCACTCATGGGAGCAGATGTGAAATATGCCGAGTAATTTAATGAAAGACCTCAAAGAGACACCAGTAGCTTACGTCAATTGTTGCAAAATCTTCAGTTTATTTCTTTTAAAATTGTGTTTCTGCCTCAAAGGTTTACTGTTGTTGTTTCACCATATTTACCAATTATGTGTTACAATTTCTTTCTTTTCGTTTGTTTTGGATATAAATTATAAAACATACTTCTGGACAAAAGTAGTTTTATTTTCTCTGGAACTTTGGAAGAGGTAAGGAGAGCAATGACGAATACATCAGGGGGATCTTCAGAGAACAGAGGATGAAAGTCAATGATATCTCCACAACTCCGTCCGTAAGGGCCTAACATATTTGACCCACTCAGAATTGAATGAACACAGTTTTCTGAAGACTGTATCGTGATGGATTCAGGAAGTAACTGGTGCCAAAAAAATAAAAACCAGAGAGAATACAAATATGCGGATATTTGCAGATCCGGGGTAAGTATGCTTTTTATTGCTTCGTGAAACTCTGTCCAGAGAGGTCGTATCACTCACAAAATATATGCCAGTGATTTGCTTTCCGAAACCGGCACTCTCTCCAACAATCGTCTCCCCTTCCAGCAAAATGTGCTTTCTGCTTTGGTGTCATGAAGAAAGGAATGAAACACTTCATCAAACTTCTGCCACATGTGAGAACTGGCGCATTGCCACTGAAATTTGCATACATCCAGTCAAGTCCTCATTTGATAGAGAGAGAGAGCTTTTTCTCTCATGTTTGGGATTGTCTTCTGTTTCTCATTCGGCCTTTATCTAATCTAGAGATATCACCCTTATTTGAATAATTTTGGTAGGCACCGAAAAATATTCTCAATATTGGATTATCAAAGTTGTATTTCAAATTGTATGTTCAAAATGATTGCATACCTGGAGATATCTATAGAAAAAATAAATAAATCATTAATTGTCCCTTTTCTGTAAGGGAGTAGAATGTTATTCCTTTTAAGATCCAGGATTTAAATCATCTATTTTATATGGCTTGAGCCCAGGATCACAAGCACAACAGTGAATTATTTGTAAGTCATTATCTAGTTTACAGTATTTTTCTCCTATTGTCGTATTCCATATATTACAATGGACTTGATCCATGGATTTTGCACATTATCTGTACATTTTCACAAACTTTTGTTGGCCAATACTGCATGAATTGGGGGATCATTCATGATAGAGTTCAAGGATTTTCCACCTGACTGTGGTACAAGTTTAAACTGTCCACAGATTAGGGTCAATGAATTTCCGAAAGGAATAACACTGAAATATATACGCGAGACTAACAAAACGAAAAAATCCTATCGGCATAGAAATATTTCCACTGTAAAAGTAAGACAACATAATATTTACAGATGGACCAAGTATGAGGTGCAAGTGGCAAACATGTCTGGATGTTTTCCATCTACTTTTGAACATTAGCTTGTTATTGTTTATTGTCTTGACTTTAAAAAAAAAAAAAAATAAATAAATAAAACAAACTTTGCCCCAGTAGACTGTCTTCCTACAAACACTAAAGAGCTAACTTTTTCACTAGAAATTTCTGCCGTTATTCTATTTTTTCTTGGTGTCAACACATTCCATAAAGAGACCAAAGCCAACAAGTCTTTCAATACTTCCCAATTTCCCTACCCTGCCTGTTGCCTAAGGCCTCAGGCTATTTGTTTCCGACTGATGACATACATCTTTAATAACAGGTCGCAAAACATAGTTACATATTTTTGAATGTATTTTCCTGAAACAGCTGGGCACTGTAGTTTTTAGAAAACCTTACTCGAACAAGAGGAGATGCTGCATTTTAGTGAATATTTTCAGCTGTGGTTGAATACACGCTTGGTGCTCAAGTGAGTATTTTAGGCAGCAGGACTGACTCAAAAATAAACTACTCGTGGCAATGAAGGAACATGTCACCCACACAGCTACAGTGTGGCTCCCTGATGATTAGTTGTTGGACAGCAATAGAGCTCTATGGCACAGAAGAATAAGAAATACCAGGCTCTGATATGCTGTTACTGTCGTTGTCGGTTTTGGTCTTTTCATGAGAAACACAAAAGACTATTTTTTTTTCTTAATGAAGAATGTATACGGAAACGAACAATATACCAAGGGGTCATATTCATATGAATGAACAGTATTTTGGGATTCTCAGGTGATTTCCAGTATGAGTTTTAAGTGACCTCAACCACCCTCAGATAACATCGAAGTACAAACAACCTAGAGGAGGAGAAATGACATCACCAGCAAATCCAGCAGCACATTTGAATAAAGTGAAACAGTTTATTCTATTTAATATGTCAGTGCGTTCATCGATTATTGTTACGTGAAGAGATTGACAAAAAGCAAACAGAAGTGATATACAAAGGCAAAACAATGTAGCCTAATACAGTATTTAAGTAAAAATGGGAAGACAACAGTAGTTGACATTATAAACTCTGAAAACAGTATTTATGTGCAGCACATTTTTTTGGCACAAACGTTACTCCAGACATACTCATCTACCAACAGACTAACAAACCAAAACTACTGACCAATACCTGAGATTCCGTTTCATGCCAAACAAGGGCATCATTGTCGTCTTCTTCATCATCTAACAACAGGCCAGGCCACGTCGCCCTCAGTTCAGGATTACAAATATGTATGCTGTGAAATTTTAAGGCTTAAATTTGATGATTATGATTATTAATGTTTGTTTTTGTTTTTTTATGTACAACGTATGAACTGAGAGCAAACACACCCTAGCCTGTGCTACAGTGCTTTCTATATGCATAAAGATTAGTATCAGTATTGTATCAGTCCTGATTCAAGGTCCAGTGCGCTGACTGGGAAACTAACTGTCAGTTTCCTTTTTGCTTCTACGCCCACATCAACCCTGCAGACAAATCACGTGACATTTGACCCACCAAAATAAGACACAAGAAAGAAAACAACATACTTAAAAATATATATATTCAATCAATTAGCACATCACCAATTATTGATAAAGCATTTAGATGCAAGCAGCAAGTCACGAGGGGTTCCAAAGACACAAGAAATATTATTAGATTATGTGCAAAGAACGTGGGGACTAAGGACTGGATCTACCCGGAGACATGCTTGATTTAACAGAAATTTCCATTGGCCAAAATAACATGAACACCTGTACAATGTAATGTAATGTGATCCAATAGCATAGCCCTACAATAAATATTACTTTTTGAATGCATTTGTGTAAATTATTCTGTGTTGGTTTGCATCACATTGTGCAAGTGTTTGTAATGTAACTGTTTTTGATCGGCGTAGTTCCGTACATACGTTCATCCTGAATCGACAGAACATATTGTCTTAGACTATGATTGGTCAGTCTGTGTAGGCACACCAAATTTAACTTTTCACTCATGAAATATGGCTTGTTTTGTGCCAAACCTTAGTTTCGATTCATGAATTGACAGTGAATCCAGCAGTAGTCAGCAAAGACACGTCTTTCCTAACATGGCTAACGGTTGTGGCATGTTTGGACAATATGTTTTTAAGATTGATAATTTCCTTCATAAAAAAAAAAAAACAGTCCGAAGCACATCGATGATCCACGGTGACCACAGAATATACAATGATATTCCTTTTAACAATTATTGATGCTGAGAAGCAATATAAACTCAAAAAAATAAGAACTAACTAAAGCAGGTCTGCATATTTTGTATAATTGCTATAAATCTGTCTACGTGAACATGGAATATCGATTAACTTGCGATAGCGCTTCAAAAAAAGCGCCGCCATCTGATGCAAAGCTCAATTGAATTTGGGTATGTGTCAATGTGGACTGCGGGTTTTGCAAATTGTACAACACAATCGGTCACTTCTAAAGAGACGGCGTGTATGTCTGTTGGATAAATTTAGACCTGCGGGATAAGTGGCACTAAAGGGTTGCTGGAGAATCCACAAAGTGTCTGACTTACTCTGCTTGCAGGCATAATAGAGGCCAGTCAGGTGTTTAGGACATGTCCAAACACTCTTAGGCGTCTGCACGGTGGTGAGTGCTGACACATGGAGGGAAACAAAAGGGGCTCCATGTGAGAGGTTTACAAAAGGCTCGGCAAGACAGAGGCATGCAAGTTTAGGATAGCAAAATGGAGCGTCGCTTCACCAGAAAAGGTCTCGTATTGCCAGAAAATAAGACAAATTTTGTGGTCATTGTCTTTTAAAAGATGTCGGTGTTGGTTCTCAAGCGTGTTGCTGTAGTATTATAATGGAGGGGTTCATTGGCAAACGTGTTCAACGGAAGTATCCTAGAATAACCTGCACTGACTGTGAGAATCAGACAAATATCTACTATATTAACTATCAACTACGCTCAGACATTTGGAACTGGACTAGAACAATTTGAATTAAATAGAGGGTATCATTTGCACTTTGCTACCATGCATTATTGTAGCTTTGACATTGTCCAATACCATATTTGAGGTAGGAGTAAATTCTGTGTCGTCTTGTGGTAGATTTTATTTTCTTTCCATGCTGTCCCATATCACTCATATACCTTTATTTTTGACTGATAGGACAAAAAATTATTCTTTAAAATGAATAATAATCACATCTTGAAGCTACTATAGGTTATACATATATATATATATTTATATATGTATAGAAATAAAAAAAAATATATAAAAAAATAGTTTGACCATTCGTCAAGCGGTATACCGTTGCCTGAACTCTAACCACATCTTAACTATGGTTTATTATCACCACGATCCTTCCCTAACCTTAAACGTACTGTACTTGCCAGGTGCGGGTATTGTTAAAAGGAAGAATTTTTTTAATGTTTTGCACAAGACGTGAAAAACAAACACAGTGATTGAACATAATAATAATACGAACATAAAGCCCAAAGTTCTGGGGCTTCATCTAGAATCTGATCCTACCAATGTTAACTGAAGAAACATGTGTCATGGAAGTTGTGGAGGAAAACATTCATGGGCCCTCGGGTCTTCACTTGACATTTGAACTGAACGTGCTGAAGTATCTCAGGGCATGATTATCACACCCAGAAATGTCTCCACACAAATATTAACACCGATGAACCTGAGCCAAATTTGAGGAAATTTCATGGGGCACATCACTGAAAGCTCTTTTAACAAGTGCTACGTCTTAGTCGCTGTTTGACTCCACTTGGACACAGGAGCAGTGACATTTGTTTCACCCAGATGCTGCAGGCTTTCTTTTTGACTCCAGACAGGATTTGTCACACTCCCCCTTGATTGCAGCTGACCCTGCTGTTGAACTCTCTCTACACTCGAGAGCTTCCCCGCGTGTCAGCAGACAATCATCCCTATTTACCAACTTCCTCCCTCCCACCTGCCGGATGACATTTTGAAAAGTTCGATCGAGCACCTTTTAAATTTGCACTAATTTATGATTCATGGAGTGAAGGTGTGCGAGACGGATGAGCACAATTTTCAATAAGAGGAGTCCATTTGTTTTTTGTATTGCTTGTCTTCATTCCAGAATTGTGCATACATGAACATTAAACATGAATCTAAAGAACATTTTTATAAATGAGACCCCAGGTGTGTGCAAAAGTCAAAATGTTTAACTAAGTAAATGTTCATTCTAAAACATTGGAAAACACACATTCACTTTCCTGCCAGAAGTTAGATGAGAAGATCTGTGGCAGACTCTCAACTGATCGCTGCTACCCACAAAGCAAGGATCATGCAGGCCACATTTCTGTAGCTAGCCTAGCTAGCTTGTTTACTTGCACTGTCGAAGGTGACGCTTAACATAACATTGAAGAAGCACATGACACAACTATCCTTGCAAAACTAGTAAGAGTCGGTCCAGCAAAAGGAGAAACAAAGTAAAGCTGCTGCTTTTCATTATTCTTTTACCACTTTTACCTCAATGACATATTGAGATTTCAATGGCCCCTCCCCCACTTACTACCCCCCAACTTCTGTCCCCCCTTGCTCGGACCATGTCCATCTTTGGAGTTTTGATGTCTTTGATGTAGATCTCAACTACACACCAGCACACTTTCATGACTTTATCTTGCATGGTTGCGACGCTATCACAGTAACAAAATCTGTCCACAGACAAACGGACTTAAACTTTGGGCATTACAGTTGTATTACGACGGAGCAAAGTTGCAAACGCAAGTGGGTGGAAATTGGGGACCCGCCCTTTCTGGAGAATTAACGAGCGTCAAGACGCCGCCGAGTATCGGACTTTTAGAACAATTAACAATGAACAGTGGCCAGTTTGCAGTAGGCATGCTAGCAGATTAGCATGTAAACTGTTACATTGTAGGTCGTAGCAGTCTGTTGAAAGTCATCACTCTCATATACCTCCATTGTGCTCCAAGTTCGGAGCTGAAAGCAGCAGGTGGTTAGCATAGCATAGAAACTGGTAGCAAGGAAAAATGGTTAGCTACTAGTTGCAGCAGGCAACTCTCCATAAAACTTTACTTTTAGGAATGTATTAAAAAAAAAATCAAGATACATGTTGATTTGTGAGCTTTACATTTTGTATATTGTTATATTATAATATATTATTTGTTAGCTTTTGACACGGCTTGACGTTTCCCCCGGTTTTCAGACTTTATGCTAAGATAAGCTAATTGCCCCCTCTCTCCAGCATCATACTTAACACACAGGCACACGGGAGTGGTATCAATCTTCTTATCCAACTAGGCAAGAAAGCGAATAAGCATGTACCAACATGTCAAACAATTTCATGGAAAAGATGCAGTTATTTCTGGCTCAACAAACCAACAATAAATAGATGAAAGAAAACGGTCCCTGAATCATCCACAGTTGTTCCTTAGAGAATGACATTCCATACATTCAAAGAAACAAACTGGTATCAATGCATACTGACAGACTTTGCAAGTAAAGTGCACTGTATAGGTCTCGGTTCCACTGATTAGCATCAAGCAACGTCTCCTTGTGTGTAGTTTAACTGTTGCTGAGAGCTTTTTGAGATATATTAACAAGACACAGGTGAAGGAGTACAAAAGACAACAGCCTGTACAAACAGTAAAAATACAACTTTGAGCTTGACAGTTACACCCAAACCTGTTTTGACATGACTATTGTCAGGTTGATTTATTTTCTTTCCTGCAGTTTGGGTTTAGAAACATTGACGGAAATATATTTAACTTCTCGTAGCAATTTCACACTTTTGTAAGAATTAGATTCATGAAAAGTTATAGCTCTAGATGTGACTCGACTTTGGTTGGAAACCTTTTCAAATCTCAGTCGAGCTGTATTATGAGAACAACGCTGTAGTAAGTCAGTCAGCAACATGAGTGATTTTCACAGACATTGTTGTCTGTAATACTGAAAATAAAGTCAAGAAGCTCACACAACATGCCAATTGTATGTTGTAACCACTGTAAAGACAACACAACTCCACAGATTAAGCACAACCTTGTGGGGAAGATGTGTTTCCGGAGAAGGGGGAGTGGGGGAGCTGTGGGAGCCATGTCACACAGGGGATCCAGCGTGGGTGTTAAAACAAGCAGCAAGACTCAGGACTCACTGGGAAACAAAGGTGAGCTGTTGTTGATATAGCGGGTGACAGGCAGCGTGTGATTGGGCGAGTGTAGGGCACAAGAGGGGCAGGGGACAAGGCAAACCGTCCAAAGCAGGAGATGTAATAGGGTCACGCAGTCTAAAATGTCTGTCTCACATCTCGATGTGAGCTTCTTTGGCTGATGTATTGTCCTTTAAGGTGCCAGAGATGGTGTAGGGCCTGCAGGGACATAGAAACAAGAACGTCAGTAAGACAAAAAGCCATGCAAATTGTGCCGACGTCCTGTCTTTTGTAGGCTGCCGATGCCTCAGAATAACATTCCAAACGTGGGCAAAGACAAACTTTGGCGAGGGAAAACTGATATGAAGATTTTCTGAGGGGTCCATTGACCTCTCACCTCAAGATATGTGAATGAAAATGGGTTCTATGAGTCCCTACGAGTCTCCCCTTTACGGACCTGCCCACTATGATAATCCTATGCAGTTTTAGGCAAAAACGATGCCGTTTTTTGCATGCAGTGGAAATGTGTTATTTTCACCTATTCAAACAATGCTCTCTGTATACTGGGGTCCCCAAACATTCTTGGACTTGCATGAATTGGGTTTCGATTGGAAAGCTTAGATTCTGGTGGATCCAATGAGCCAAATTGTATTCCTGTGTGGTCATGTTATTCCCCATAATAGCCATTTAATTGTAGTAAGACCATTTTAAAAACTTGACCTCACTGTATAAAGTGAACTGCTGTGACCTCTAGGCGTATTCTTTGATGTGCCAGAGCCTGCTAGCTGGCCTACATGTACGTCAGCATTAACGGGCAGCTGAGTTTTCAGGTGCAGCACTGCAGTGAGGTGCAGCGTGTGCTGGGATTGGTCAGTGGGCGAGCACGTGACTATCGTGAAACAAAACTTAAAGTAGCCAGCAATGCTTAGTCGGAGTAGTAAGAATTATGACATTTTTTGCTTGGTGCAGATTTATTTTTTTTTTAACCTAGCTTTGTTTTTTTAACACTCACTGGCTGAAAGGAGGAGCAGATTTGGGATTTAACCGTGGGATTAAACTCTTTGTCAACAAAGAAAGGAGGATGGAGTTTGTCTTTAAAGAACAGCATTTGGTAAGTCAACTGCATTTGTTTTTTTACATCTAATATCTGAATGGCCCTCGAGTGTGTAGCAGGATGCGTGTTGCGCTGCAGTGTTGCTGGATTGATTTGTTGCTTTGTTGTCTTATAAATATATGTGACTGGTTCTTGTGAGTTTGTTGTCATTGTGTTAATTATATAGATTTGGACTATATGCATTGTCCATTAATTACAAAGCATACCGTCATGCGGAGAGTTATTGGTTGTTAAAGCTAGTTTAGCGTAGCCTCCCAGAAGTGCGGTGCCTCAGCTGTCTTTTGTTTTGGGTTTTTTTGTTCCGGGTTCAGAGGTCACAGCCCGTTGTCTGCTACGTGAGAGCAGTCCACCGAAAACATATTTCCCACAATTTAAGCTTCTGCATTTTCCAAATGGACTAGTATTATTCAAACGTATTGTTCGGTTCGTAAGCCTCGTACCGAACGGTTTAATACGAATACGTGTATTGTTACACCCCTAGAAACAAATAACCGTAGCTTGCTCGTCATAATGAGCTTATTAGGTGGTGTTTCAGCTGCAATTAAGGTTGAATGTTTCCTGGTAATTTTCCACAAAATCTGTTCCCATTTCCTGGGAAAAATACCTGCAGGATGCTGAGATGTTTAGCTTGTGTGTGCTTGTGCGTTTACGTGCTGTGGACTCTCTTATGCACCAACCTTAAACTGTCTGTATTACAGTAATATAATGGGATCAACCTTTCAGTTACAGCAGTTCTACTAATTAGCAGAGAATATATTATAGCAAATTAGCCAATTATAGCAGAAAAACAGTAAGAAGATTCAGGTTATATTGGCCGCGATGCACACTTGAATGAATATGTACCAACAGCGTCACAGGAATAAAGACTGTAGAGTAAAACACACTCTATTTACCTTGACTTTCTAAAATGCCTACGTTTCTTCAGGCCCTTAAAGCAGGAGGATTTCGTGCAGGAATTTTTCAGGTCCAGCACCTGGTAGATGATGGGGTTGTACATAGCCGAGGACTTGGCCAGCAGCGTGGGAATGACAGACACGGGGATGGGCACGGAGTCTGGATCACCAAACGCCGACACCACTGACACCACTGCATAAGGGATCCAGGCTATCAAGAAGCCTGCACAGATCAGCATTGCCACCTGTGAGGGGACACAAAGCAATAATCAGATCACTTATTTGTACTTCGCACAAATTCCTCTATGAGTATGCAAAAATGTCTTCTTTTCTCTTTGTCCAGCTCTTTTCCTTTACCAGCACCTTCCCTCCAACCTCTCACCCACCTTTGTGAGTTTCATCTCTAGGTTGTGGGTGTTTGTGATGCGGGCGTCAAAGCTTGAAATCTCCTTTGCAGACGACTTGACCTTGAAAATAATCATGACATAGGAGAAGACGATGATGCCCGCGGGGAGGATGAGACAGAAGAACAGGATGGCCATGACGAAGCACTGGCCGGACACGGAGGCCTGTGCCAGCCACCAGTCCAACGTGCAGGAGGTCCCGAAGGGCTCCGGGGCGTAGTTTCCCCAGCCGACCAAGGGCATGGTGGCCCAGAAAGCTGCATACACCCACACAAAGGCCAGGCACAGAAAGGCGTGGTGGCGTTTCAGCCACGTGCCTAAGAGTGAAGAAAAAGACGATGGACAAGTGGTGAGAGATGTTAGAGACTTAATTGGAAAACTCAAATTACATCTGTTAAAAACAGCGTTTGCTCAGTTTCAATTAGGCTGGTTGACAAAGTGCAAACCATTTCTGACGTTTTTGAAAGACACTTTAAAGGAAACTGACCCTGGAGTGGTTTGAGTTGTGTGTGCCTGCTTTCTGTTGCTTTCTTGAGTGCAGCTGCATGAGAATGTTGTGTCCCTGAACTATAAACTATTTCAGCAAACTCAAACGATAGTCAAACTGAAATTAAAATTAAAATTTTAAGTGATTGCAATTAGCAAAATATAATTTCAATACCAATAGTCACACAACGTGGGACGCATGAAAATCTCAGCAGCTGTTGACATAACATGCACGGAAAGTAAGCTCTGCTGTTAATCAATGCTCATGTTAGCAAGCTAAGCTAAGTTGCTTCCACTTTCCGAGTGGAAACACTTTAGCCCACCCTGCTAGCTTACTATGATCTTCCCAAATGTTGAATGTAAAGGAACACTCGGCTTTAAATCACTAAAAGTTAGTGGTTAAGGCTATGAGGACTAAGAAAAAAGGAAATACAATTCACTGTACGCCATTCCTGTTTAACATAAGAGTAACATTTGCAACACACAATTCATGTCCAGGGCCACTCAAAGGGGATTCAGGCGACACCCATGGGCTGTAGGATGTTCCAGGAATAATTGAATTCTAATTTGTGACTACAAATTATTTTATTAGGGAATAGGGAGTATAACAATTATACAATATCTAAGAATTAATATTCCAGTCGTGGGTTTGGGTCTACAAATACAAATTTGTATTTAAATCAAAAAGGGTGGGTGTGTACATAGAATTCAAATGTTTAGGCGACCCTGTAATAAGAGATCCCGACGTACCGTATCTGAGATGGCAGATCTTGAGGTACCGGTCCAGACTGACCACGGTCATAGTGATGAGGCTCCCACAACCGAAGAAGAAGCCCGCCCAGCCGTAGAAACGACAACCCTCCCAGCCGAACAACCAGCGGTGGGCGAAACTAGATACAACAAAAAAGGGCTTTCCTGTCACTGAAGGGGGGGGGGGATAAAAGAACGACATGCGTGAAACAGAAATGGGAAGGTTAGAAAGGAGGATGGGAGTTGGTGGAAATGGAGTTGGAGAAAGAGTGGAAGGGAAAGACAGAGAAAGGATCAGAATTAGATAAGATTAAATGATTATTCACTACCACTCACCAGCTACACAACCGTTTCCACAACACAGATCAAGACTGTTACTAAAGAATGAATAAGATTTGTATCATTGTGTCTTAAATGTAACTATGCCTAGCCCTTACAGAACTACAAACATGTATTTAAGCCAGATGCAAAATTGTGTCTTTACAAATTAAGTAATCTGCCTATTTTTTTATTTTTTTTTCCAATCGTTGGAGACAAAGTCAGCCATTTCGTAAATCATTAATACTCAAGTCTTCATAGCAGTCCATCCCTCATCAATTGGGACTCCCCTCCCACTCCTCCCATATCACCAACCAAAAATCAATGTGTTGGAGTGCAGTTGACAAAAGCCCCTTTCTCTCTTTCCCAGTGTATTCAAAGGTTAAAAGCAAGAATACATGTGACAGCTATTGGTACAACATCCCCAACAAAAGACAACACAAACCAATACAAGGCAATACTAGTGATTCTTGTAAAGCTTCCACAGACTGTTACAGTCCTGTCTTAAGGTGTGAATGCTGTGGTATTTTCATGGGACTTTACCTTGGGAATAACCTTCCGACACAACAAAGATTTATGTGTTCAGCCCAAGGCTCCAGTGTCCTCCTTACTGCAGAGAACCCAAGTGACTCCCTGATTGTTGTATCAGATGCGGACCATCTTCCTAGAAAGCTGGACATGCCGAGGGCCATGTGGCATGCTGAGCCCAAGCGGCATTAAAGGGATAAACATCAAAAACCTCTCGAGGCAAGTTTGCATAATCATGAGCCAATGATGTGATGAGCCAAATGTATTCTTGGAATCGTGGAATCTGTAATATCTTTCAACTGATTCTGCATTCCTTTGCAACAGGACAAGATTTTGGCAACAGAAAGTTTTTGTTTGTAGTCCGAGTAGTGTTGACCAATCACGTTGGAACAGGCTTTGGTTGAAAGCAGGTAAACAGTCCATGTGCAGAGCCAAAGAGTTAGGTTTTTATTGGTTTAAAATTAGCTTGTAAACTCGCTACGTGTGGAACAATCCAGTTGTATGCATCGTCTCTTAACTCCAACTTCAGTGTTGCGTCTCAAGATGCTAATTAGGATGTAAACAGCAGCAGCACACGGAAAAGGAAGTCTTGGACTAAATATCGATATAGATTCCTGGGCACTGCTGGTTTTTTTGCAAACATTGTTGAAACAGAGGAAAATTTGGCTCGATTTATAGCTTACTGGTGGCAAAATGGGAAAGGTCACTTGTCTCCAAACCAGTTGAGGATCCATCCTCTAGGGGTCATCAGATTGAAATCATAATTGACATAAGTGTTGGTCCAGTGAGAACATTTACCTGGTGGTAGTGCTTAAGAGCAGTCACCACAACACATCATTTGGGAACTATGAATATTCATACTAAATGTCATGGTGATCCGGCCAGTAGATGTCAGGACAACTTGCTCCCGGACCAAAGGGTTAGACGGACACACAGCTAAATCAATCAGTTGAATGAATGCATCTTTAGGTTCAACTGGGCAAAAAACTAATTTCAATAACGGAGATTGTTCATAAAGGTAATGTATTTGACTCTTGATCCGGCTGTCTGTTCAGGATTTGTTCTGTGCACTTCCGGATGAGATCGGGTTATTGTCAGCTACAACTATCAATATAACTTGTACTTATTCTTATCAGCGTTTTGGTCTTGAAAAAGGCTGCAAAATGTATTTGAGACGCTTTAATATAATTTAGTATATTATAAATTTCAAGATGATCAGGAGGAGCCCTCCATGTCCTTGTAAGCCCTACTAATGGGCTTAAAGAGAGAACAGGTCAACCAGGAGAGGATTAAAGCACCGAGGATGGCATGGAGTGTTATGCAGGTTAAAAAAAAAAAACATGCGATTACACGATTTGAGTTGAATAACTCTAAAAAAAAAGAAAAAAATGTTCTTTACTCAAAATCCTAAGATAATTAATTTTATATATTAATGCCGCTCAACTGGCAGCAATGTTATCTCTCGGCAACTCGTCAATGTACGTACAGTGAAAGTGCTTGTTTTTACCACGTGTCTGGCAACATTATGGAAAGAACCCTAAAGCGAAATAAAACCTTTTTCTTTACCTTTATACCAATTTAGCAAATTGTTGTCCCCATTAGTCACTTAAACACAAAAATATGGGAAAATAGGGTCCAGGTTGAAAAATACAGACGTTACAGACTGCTACGAGCCTCTGTGCCGAAGTGTCCCTGAGCAAGACACTGAACCCCTAACTGCTCTCCGGGCGCTTCTCAGCAGCCCACTGCTCCCAATGAGCTAGGGATGGGTTAAATGCAGAAGTTACTTTTCATGTATGTGTATATGACGACTCTCATAAAATTTCGTTTTTTTTATTTATTTCGTTTACAGTTTTTTAAAAACTGTAGTTGAAGTAGTTTAAAGAAAAAATGGCTGCCATTGCACTGCAGCAATGAGAGCAAATGGTGGTGATTTCACAAAGGGCAATGTGTTAATAATTCTAAGAAAACATGAATGATACACCATGGGCAAGTTTCTGGGTGCTATTTATGGAAATGGTTTCCATATGCTATGAAAACCTAAATGGGACCTAGAAGCTGAGAGATGAAATGTGAAAGAATTAATGGACATTTTGCTCAGTTACTCCAAAGCTTCCCTGCAGCACTCAGACTCCAGCATCTGCTGGTCCAAAGAGACTGTGTAAGCAGACCATCTCATCGAAAAGATCAGCCTTTAGAATAACAGGCACTCCATATGCAGACATCAAAGGAACAAGGGTTACTTATGCAAATATACAGTACATATTTGAGCAGTAGCTCAGTCTGTGGAGACTTCATGGAGCATGGACTGGTAGCTGGAGAGGTGCAAGTTTGACTCCACTGCCGGGAAGCCCTTGAGCAACACACCGGTCCCCCAAACTGCTCCCCGGGCGCTCTAACATGACTGTCCACTGCTGCCATTACCAGGATGGGTCAAAGGCGTGGGCTAAGTTCCCCTTTGTGCAATGTCTCACAATAAAAGTAGATTCCCATTTACAATTGAAAAGAAATATGCCCTCTTTGATATGAGAACCTTGTTGTTGCAGAAAAAAAGTCACTACAAAGATGTATAGTGCTATGAAAATTATGTTTGCCAAGGAAGACTCATTTTATGAAAAATTTGACTGCATACAAGTCCAAGGAGAATAAAAGAAAGAGACAAAAAAGGACATAATAGACATGAATGTCACGGGGTGTGGTGGAGGACTCAAGTGCAGACAAGACCAGCAGTAGAGTGAAGTGGGTGTTTAATGAATGATGAGATCAGAACAGGAAACTTACAGAAACACAACAGGGAATCCACGGACGAGACAAGAGGCGAGGGGGGGAAATCCAGCAGGACGAAGCAGACGGGGAAACCGGGAACAGGACAAGCCAAACAGGCGGGTAGACATGGCAATGATCTGGCAAAGAGTGACTGAGAGGCAGGGGTTTATATAGTGGCTCTCTTTTATAGTGGCTCTTTAAACAGGTGAGGAGAGTTGTGCTGATGAGGGAGTGCTTGATTAGTGATCAGAGGCAGGTGAAGGGAGTTAGGCTGGTGCTGAGGGAGTGGCTCACAGGTAGAGTGAGGAGGATGTGGAGCTACACAAAGACACACACAGAACACAGAAGGCAAAGCCTGATCGTGACAATGAAAGCATTTATGGAAAAAGAAAAACGTGCTTTCAATCATTTAAGTGCAACTTGCAACTATAGCACCCAAGAGACATACTAAGAGGGTTGATTTTCAAATTGCATTAATATTCACGTTTAAATGCAGACTCTTCATGTTCTTATTTTTTATAAGTAATAAGTGTACGACAGAAAGAAAGACAGGAAATGCTTTAGTAGCTACAGTTAGTCGTAGGTGGCTTGAAAAAGACATGAAGTTCGTGTGACGTCACATAAGCACGTCTTATCCTCCGACGATTCTGAATCAATTCACAAACGCCAAACATGGATTTCTGTTTGTCGTTAATAACGTTATCAAGCAGAGGACTGTGAATAATGCCCGTATGAATGCAGTTGAAGCTGCATACACCCACACACATTTCTCTGTATCTCCCTGTTCTGTTAGACAGTTATGTTTTACATTGTATTTCAGTGGTGGAAGGGCCTGAAAATAGTGACGCCCTCTCAAGTTATTCAATAGAGAAATGGTCTTGAATAGATTCCGAATCCAACCACGACTACAAAAAATCCAAATGTAATTGTGAAATTCCCCAAGATTCCCATGACGTCTTACAAACAATGTGGTTTTGCACACATGAATGCGGATGTCCATGTTCCCATCTTTTATTGTGCGTCTGTCTCTGAAAGACACAATGTCAATGGAGTTCTATGCACATATTGATGACCATCACGGTCGCCAGTATACAAAGGGATACCACCGGAGTCTGTGTGAGTAGACGTGGTTGAAATGAAAGAGTAGCCATTAAGATACAACATCGATCAAATGCCATCATGCAGATGATATACTGGGCATGTCATTATTGGCAGCAGCACAAACATCTGCATCACAGATCATGCATCAGTTCTTCTTGCAGATAGCAGCTGCAGTGAAGCATTAGTTAGTGTATTCAGGGTGGGCGATATGACCTTAAGTTTATACCGTTGTATAAACCATAAACCAATAAACTTTTTCATTGGATTTTCAACCTTCCGTTGGTGTTTGTCACACATCATGTGTGACAAACACCTCCGTCAGGAAAAGTAACCCAAAGTGTGAAGTCTCATCAAAACAGGAAATGCTGAGCTCCTCAGCACAGCTGGGAAGCCATGAGTGACAAAAACTCTGTCTGAACTACAGGCTGCTGAACACAGGACAGGATGACAGGAGAGGCTGTAGGTAGAGGTTTAAACATGTAAATAGTTCAATTCGTTTAGCAAGTGGAGCCTCGATTTCTTTCCAACACAAGCAACACTTATGGGCACTTGGAAAACTGTCGGCTACATAGATTCTATTGTTTTCCAATTTGGTAAAATAAATTATATTCAACTTGGCTTGCGTCGCCTTTTTTTTCTCTGCAAAGATAGACAGTGAAAAGGATCGGTTGGCTGCTGGTTGTACGTAACCTTAGACCAGGGGTCACTAATAGGCGGACCGTGGTCCACGGATCCGGACCCAGACACCGTTGTATCCAGACCCGGGATCTAAAACAGATAGATAAATGAGAATTATTAACTTTTAACGGAGCGCTCCTATTTTGACCGGCGCAGCTTTTACGGCACTCGTTCAGCAGTCCAGGAAACACACCAATTACATGCGTTGTTTAATCACTTCAGGTCATGCTGCTGAGCCAATCACATATGTCTATTCCGAGTTTCCCTACGCAAGTGAGATTTACACACACAAGGGAGAGATGAGGAAAGAGAAGGAAGAGTAGGAATATCACGTGAGAGAAGTTATTTCACACGACGTTCTCCAAAAAGAGAAAAGTGGTCACAGAGACCAGAACCAAGAATGAACAGACTGTTATAGGTTAATTCTTCCCTGTTCAGTTTAAAACCAGTGTGTCTCATGTGTTCAGAGACCATGACGATTATTAAAAGAGACATGAAGCTTCACTACGAGACAAAGGATAACTCTTTTGAGCAAACGTACCCACTCACATCCGAAATGAAGTCACAGATGTGACAATGTAAGAAGCCAATATGATCAGAACCCTAACATATGAATTCACTGTCTAACAATGATGTTAACAGAGAGGAATAGAGCTGAAACAAGTGGTTTAATAACCACAGATAAAGTCCCTGCACACAAATGTATCTTTTTATAAGATTGGAAAAATATAATATCATGTTTTTTTGGTTGACATCACTTCACCCTGAATGAACTGAATTTAAAGCTGCAGGGCAATTCAATTCAATACATGTTTCTGTATTTTATTTTAAGATGCACATTTTTCAAAAGCTTTCTGTCATTTATTCTTCAATCCAGACTGGAAATGAGAGATAATGTATTCATTAATAGAGTATGTATTATTTATAATTCATCCAGTTCAATTTGAAATCTGACAATACATATTGTTGAGATATCAGTTGTTGGCTACATACAGACGTTAATACAACTGTTATGATTTAGTTCCATATATATTGAAGTAGCCTAACGACATTATTGTGATGTTCCGGACCCTTGCATGAGGAAAGTCTCTCTAACTGGACCTCGTTGAAATTGTAATGAATAGCCCTGCCCTAGACAGTATAAAGTTGTGAGGATTTACGTCTAATTCTGCTCCCCACCGACCCTACGATTGCGCCATAGAACTATTCCCCGGCGCCACCCTGCCCTCCAGCCGACTATACAACCTTTCCCGGCCGGAACGCGAGTCGATGGAGACCTATATCACAGACTCCCTCGCTGCTGGAGTTATCCGCCCGTCATCGTCCCTGGTGGGAGCGGGGTTTTTCTTCGTGGCCAAGACGGACAAGAGTCTCCGTCCTTGCATCGACTACCGAGGGTTAAACCAGATCACCACCCGGAACAAGTACCCGCTACCCCTAATCAACTCTGCTTTTGAATCCCTACCCGGTGCCACAATTTTCACCAAGCTAGACCTCCGCAATGCTTACCACTTGGTTCGGATACGAGAGGGGGACGAGTGGTAGACCGCTTTCAACACTCCCCTGGGACATTTCGAGTACCTGGTCATGCCATTCGGACTTACAAATGCACCAGCCGTTTTCCAGGCTTTGGTGAATGACGTGCTCAGGTATTTTCTGAACCGGTTTGTGTTTGTCTACATCGACGACATTCTGATTTACTCCTCAAACCTACAGGAACATTGCCACCATGTCTGTCAGGTCCTTCAGCGCTTACTGGAGAACCAACTCTTCATCAAAGCCGAGAAATGTGAATTCCATGTCACCTCCGTACAGTTTCTTGGTTTCATCATTGAGGAGGGTCAGATTCGCAAAGACCCGGAAAAGGTTAAAGCGGTCACCGAGTGGCCGGTCCCCTCTAACAGGAAGAAGCTCCAGCAGTTCCTAGGATTTGCAAACTTCTACCGCCGGTTCATTCGGAACTACAGTAAGACGGCGTCACCCCTAACCAGACTCACCTCCTATAAAGTGGCTTTTTCATGGTCCCCCGAGGCCAACCAGGCATTTAATGCCCTCAAGGAGCGATTCACATTAGCCCCCATCCTAGTACAGCCGGATGAGAGCCGCCAGTTCGTGGTCGAGGTGGACGCCTCCGACACCGGAGTAGGAGCAGTATTATCACAACGCTCAACCACTGACTCTAAGCTCCGTCCGTGTGTTTTTTTTCTCTTGCCGCCTTTCCCCGGCCGAGTGGAACTATGATGTGGGCAACCGGGAGTTACTGGCCGTCAAGCTGGCTCTGGAGGAATGGAGACATTGGTTGGAGGGGTCAGTCCACCTGTTCATTGTGTGGACCGACCACCGAAATCTCGAATACATCCATTCTGCCCGGCGACTGAACTCCCGCCAAGCCCGTTGGGCTCTGTTCTTTGTCCGTTTCAACTTCACCATCACCTACCGCCCAGGAAGTAAGAACATCAAGCCCGACGCCCTCTCTCGTCAGTTTTCCCCAGACAAGGTTGACCCAGCTCTGGACACGATTGTTCCACCCGCCTGTGTCCTAGGGGTTCTCACCTGGGCGATAGAGTCTGCAGTGCGGGAGGCTCAGCAGACCCAGCCAGACCCAGGCGCCCAGGAGGTGGTCCTCCTGGGCGCCTGTTCGTTCCCCTTTCCGTCCGTTCCCGGGTCCTTCAATGGGCTCATGACTCCCGACTCTCCGGCCACCCTGGGATAAGACGTACAATCAACTGGCTCCAGCGCTCCTTCTGGTGGCCATCTTTGGACAATGACACCCGAGCGTACGTCCTAGCCTGTACCACCTGTGCACGCAACAAGGCCTCACACAGACCCTGTTGGACTATTATGACCTCTGCCTGTTCCCCACAGGCCTTGGTCGGATATGGCATTGGACTTCGTCACCGGATTTCCCCCCTCCGAGAGCAACACGGTCATCCTTACCATCGTGGACCGGTTTTCCAAGGCGGCTCACTTTATTCCCCTTCCCAAGCTCCCGTCGGCCCGCGAGACCGCAGACTTGTTGGTTCAACATGTCTTTAGACTCCACGGCATCCCTGTGGACATTGTCTCTGATCGGGGTCCCCAGTTCTCCTCCCAAGTTTGGAAGGCGTTCTGCCGCAGCATCGGTGCCACTGCTAGGCTCTCCTCCGGCTTTCACCCCCAGACCAATGGGCAGACCGAGAGGCTTAACCAGGAGCTAGAAGCCATGCTCCGATACGTAGCGGCGGCAAATCCATCTTCCTGGAGTCGTCACCTGGCCTGGATAGAGTATGCACACAACAGCCATACCTCCACGGCAACAGGTCTCTCCCCCTTCGAGGCCTCCATTGGCTACCAACCTCCCCTTCTACCCAGCCAAGAGGTCGAGATTTCCGTCCCGTCTGTCCAAAGCAACCATCGCCGATGCAGAAGAGTCTGGAGAGAGACTCGTGCCGCCCTACTGCGGTCTTACGAACGAAACAAGCGTTTGGCTGATCGCCGTCGCACACCCGCCCCCACCTATCTTCCCGGCCAACAGGTCTGGCTTTCCACCAAGGACATACCCCTACGCACAGAATCCAAGAAACTCTCTCCCAGATACATTGGCCTGTTCCCCATTGTCTCCGTTATCAACCTGGTCACGGTCAAACTCAAGCTCCCGCAATCCATGAGAATTCACCCTGTTTTCCATGTGTCTCTTCTCAAACCCGTACACTCCAGTCCTCTGAACCCTCCGGCCGAACCCCCTCCACCCCCCCGACTCATCGAAGGCGGTCCGGTTTACACGGTCGACAGTCTCCTGGATGTCCGCCGACAAGGTAGGGGTTACCAATACCTCGTTGATTGGGTGGGGTATGGTGTGGAGGAACGATGCTGGGTTCCTCGCTTTTACTCTGTGAGATTCCTCTACTAACAATCCGTTTTTGTGTTCAACTTACCTGCCGTCCAGTGTAGAGCCTCGGGTTTTCACCTGCACGAAGAAGCCTTTCAGTTCGTTCCTCGGAGATCAACTGTGAAGGCTTGGCTATCCTGTGTTGAGCCCCGGGTTTCACACAGTTGATCCAGCCTGCCTGCCAGCCACTTTCCGGCTAGGATCAGAGCGGAGCGCGAGGACGAGGACGCGCCTCCGTGTTTGACGTGACTGTTTATCTGTCGGCTTCGTCAGCAGCTCAGAGGATTTAGCCACTTTCCAGCTTGAACCCGTGTGGAGTGCGTAGATACGCCTCCTTTTGACTTCATCTATTTCCTGTCTTTTCCTCTGCCTGAGAGAAATAAAGAATCTTGGTTTTTGAAATAGAACTCTGCTGTCCTGAGTCTGCATTTGGGTCCATGAACACACCACATCATAACAGAACGGACTGACCACAACTATGGACCCAGCAGCCGCAGCAGGATGTCCACCTGCAGATCCCCTGCAGGTGGCGATCTCAAACCACATCATAACAAAAGTGTGTGGAAGCGAGGTAGTTTATAGAGTGTTGTATCTCCCTCGACTTTGTGTGTGTTCATCAGGGTAAAGACGGTATTACAAAATCCATGTTGAGGCCGAACAAGGAGGCGGTGACGGTAGACGGCTCACCCCTACAGTGTGTTGCATGAATGGGATGTTGATGGCTTTTAAATCTAATTTTAAAAAATACAGATTGAATAATCAAAGGATGAAAGAGTTGCTTTTCTTCAAATTTATATTTCTAAAGCTGTTTTAACTTTATTTGAAAGAATAGAATTGAATGAAATGAAATCACGGGTGGTAAAATTTGATGATGCCCAAGGTAACATCATCAAGGTAACGCTCGCCACAGAATGCTCTGGCTGATTCAGGTCATCGTGACAAGATGTTTTCCGACCTTTGATGCCAGCAACACAGCTGGTGTGGTGACTCACTTTGGAATGAAACTCTTTACTTATTCTCTACGTGCCGTCACAAGGGCTTGTTTAAAAACACTTATTTCGAGCCAAGGCCTGCTGCGTGTGTGGCCACGGGGCAAACACATGGGCTGATAACCGGACTCCACTTCCCCAACACAAACGGTCTTTGTTCGCTTGACTGTGTTCTGCATAGAGTCGGTCACACCCGCGTCAACATCCCACACTGGTGCACACCATCGCCAGACTCCATACGGACCAGATATACAACATTAGGTCAGAGATCATGGAATGGACTGATGGTTTAAAGACATTTATGAAGAAATGCTCTCGGGGTCATAACGTGGATTTATAAGCAGCTTGCACCTTTTGTTGCTCTGCTGTGTCCCAATTCCACATAAAAGAAAGCCCCAGAGGGCTCGTCTTTGTCATGTTTTTCTCTTTACTTCACAGGGAACAATTGAATGCAGAAACACTTGATCTTAATGGACCTTAAATCATCCGCGTCTCGTGGTTTCTGCAGCTGCGCTCGCATTGTATTGGAAAAAGCCCAAAAAACAAAATGTCTCACTAACCTCCGCTTTTCGTTAAACTCAATGGAACTCATTTATTCTCGAAGACTAAATGGGCTCAAAACAAGCTACAGCAAACATTGAATACAAGTTCACCGATGTTAGCATCAGGGGTCAGCTGTTGTGGCCTCTCTGGTAACTGTTGATTTACTGCAGTGTTTATGAAAAGAAAGTCTGTGCCTCATCTGCTAAGAAGATTTGAGAGAAACCATTATGACAAAACCACATCGTGTGAATGCTCAAATGATTTATGTCAGCAAACTGTCGTTTCCATCCTGTCCTACCGGTTGATTTGTGACTGGCCTTGCAGCTATGGCTCATAAATGAAAGATTCTATACAAAATGTTTGCTCGTTAACACGCGTATTAAAACATTATCCAACATTGTTTTTCCTGAAAAATAGAGGGGCGGCTAATCCTTCCTCCCGCGCATGACCATGTTTTATGTAGAGGGTCCATTGTCAATGTGTTTTTGAACGAAAGAGAGAGAGAGAGCAATAACTTCTGGATACATTTTCATGAAATTTGACATAATAAAGAGAGAAATTATAAATTTGACATTTAATAGCCTTGATAAGGTCCTAAATTATCATCCGGCAACATCTGCAAGTCACATTAGTCCAACTCTTTGCTTTATGAACAAATAGCTCAATCTCAGCCTCAACTGCACGGTGTGTTAATAAGTTATCTTAGCGTGCCAACACGCTAAACAAACATGGCGAACCATGCTAAATATCAGCACGTTAGCGCTACCGTTGTGAGCATGTTGACATGCTGACTTTAGCGTTTAGTTTAAAAATGTCAAAGTGTGCCTCTGAGGTCAAAAGTGTGCGCTAAAAAGTGAGTCTGAAAAAAAGAAACGCATCCGTGTCCAGAAGTCAATAAGAATGAAAGTCAATACACGTGGAATTTAAATGGACCCCAAGGCTGGTATTATGGGTTGGTCAAATTAAATCAGGAAAAGAACCTTTTGAGATGCAATACTAGATATTCACTTGGTTCTGGGAAACAGAAAAAAACTGAAACAAATGAAAAGGTTTCTTATCAAGAGTGGAAAGAAATACGGGAATGGAAATCATTTCACTCCTCTGACATCAAGTGCATGAATATATTCATATATTCATATATTCATGCAGAGAAAATGCAGAGAGTAACCCAATATATGAAGAGAGACTGAAAGAGAAACAAAATAGGCTGACTGACAATATATTCACGTGTGTTGCGTTGGGCCAGTGAGGGAATTTGAAAAACCTAATGGAAAATATCATCATAGCCCTATCTTGAAGGGCTTTTTTTCGTCGGATAAAGTTGTATCGAAAAAAGTGGAGGGCGGATCTAAATCATCTTTATTTTATTAGAAATATTGAATGTCTTTAGCTTCAACAGTGGTCATGTTTTCAGGTTGTTTGTGTTGGTTAGCAGGATAACTGGATTACAATAGGAAAGATTTTGTAAGATTTTAAATAACTTCATTATGTCAACCAGCTATTACATGAATGACACAAATCTGGCACTTTTGTTGTTTCCCCCCCCCCGCTAGTTGACCAAGTAACCCAATCGCCAGAAAAAATGACGCCTGTGAGGGACATCAGGAAGATTGGAGGCAGCTGGCCATGGCCTTCGCCCTACAAGACCCGCCCCATCCGGAGGAAGTGCTGGCTTCTTCCCCTCTCACACCTGGTGTGCGGCCAGGAGCGTCTGGCAGCAGTGGAACCTTCTGGCACTCACGACGAGAATGCTCATTCTTTGTTGCACACTTGAAATGTCCTGGCCTTTGTTCATTAAAAGTATTTGTTTGTTTAGCTCCGTTCCTGAGTTTTCGTGATGTTTTGCTGTGGTTCTAGAGCCGGACCATAACAAATTGGGGGCTCGTCCGATTCGGAGACTTAAGTGGTGACGTCAGGTCCGGGGATTCCTTTTTTTTGCTCTCGTTGTGGAAACTCTCGTAGGCAGCGATGAGATGTTTTTTCTCATATTTTGTGTTTATCGTTAGTGCTATCGGCTTAATTTGGTCTGTTCTGCAAAAAAGTCACGGGACAAAGGAAGGTAAGATTTGACCTCTTTGTGGCACAAATGTTGAATTGACTCCCCTGTAGGAATATCGCGTTTCCCATTTGGGATTCGTTTGCAAATAAATGTAGTGTGGGGTGAAAGCGGTTGCGAGCAGTTGACTCGGGAGCACGTCCGTAGTGTTGGCATTGTTGCCAGCTTGCTGGTCGTTTTGTCATACTATCGGGTTTTGGTGTATAAATACCCGCCGTCAGTAGCCCTTGAAGACTAGGGTTGAGTTTAGGTAGATCTGGATAGGCAGTTAGAGGGGATGCTCAATTTACTAAGTTGCTCCTATACTTTCTTTGTGCACGGGTAAGGTCAATACTTTATGTTCTTTTGATCTCCGGGGATTTGTTTTGCGCATTGGTCATTTGTGCGTCATGGCGGGGGTGGATAACTTCATTCAAGCTCCGTCCGAGGCATTGTTAGACCAATGTACAAAGGATCAGTTTATAAGGATAGCCGACTACTATAAAATAGATGTAGGTGCTAAAAGAGTAAAAGAAAATGTTAAGGCTATTTTGAGTGCAAATTTGTATGACATGGACATTTTGACACCTCCAAAACCGTCGCCTACGTCCATTAACCTAACTGGAGCTGCTATTGTTATGGAATTGCTCCCTGACTTGACTTTAAACTTTGAACAACAGAAAGAAATGTTGATGTTAATAATGCAGCTGGAAAAGGATTTGGAATTGGAAAGAGTACGACAGCAAGCAGAGTTAGAGAAAGCGTTAGCATTGGAACAAATGCGACAGCAAACGGAAAGGTCTAAATTGGACTTAGAAAGCGAGAGACTCCAGTTGATGGGGGAAGGTAAATTGGGTGATGGTTCACGGAGTGAAGAGTCGGCTCGGCGTGATGATTCACATGAGATTGTGAATAACTTACGTTTGGTGCCAAAGTTCAATGAGAGAGATGTTGAGACTTTTTTTACGATGTTTGAACGTGCTGCCGACATGAGGGACTGGTCAAATTCGGACCGCACAATTTTACTGCAGTGTGTATTGACGGGGCGCGCTCAGGAAGCCTTCTCTTCGTTGACCACAAGTGACAGTTGCGATTATGTAAAGGTTAAGGCTGCGGTTCTAAAGGCATATGAATTGGTCCCTGAAGCTTACCGTCAGCGGTTTAGAAGTTGGAAAAGAAGGGACAAGTCGCATCTTGAGTTTGCCCGTGATTTGGGGACAAAATTTAGGCGTTGGTACTCTGTGTCAGATGTGAACGATTTTGATGAGCTGTGTAACTTGATGGTGCTTGAACAGTTTAAAAGCTCAGTCCCAGAGGGAATTGCGATGTACATCAGTGAACAAAAAGTGAAGACTGCAGGTGAGGCTGCTGCGTTGGCAGATGATTATGTTTTAACCCGCAGAAGTAGCGGCGGGGGTCCACGCACTTATGGCTTTGCTGGTAGGGAAAATGTTCCTGCCCGGTATTTCTCTGGCCGTTCTGGTGGAAATTTTCGTTCAGAACAGAGAGTTGACCATGGTGTCCGTACCTCTGACGAAATGTGTCATTTCTGCCATAAGGTAGGTCACTGGAAAAGACACTGCGATGTGCGCAGGTCTCAGAACAGGCATAATGGAGCGCAGGTGAAACCAGCCGCTCTGGCTGCGCCAGTTACCAGGTTGGTTACTTCGGACAATTTGAGTGGTCTGACATCTGTCATAACGAAGCCTGATTTAACTCGATATTTGCCTTTTATCACAAAAGGACATGTGTCTCTGGCGAGTACTGACAGGAAGGTGCCAGTAACCATATTACGTGGCACTGGAGCATTGGATTCATTCATCCTAGCGTCTGCTCTGCCTTTTTCTGCGGAAACTGACACAGGTTCATTTATACCTATTTTAGGGATGGGTATGTCTGTTTTTCAGGTGCCAGTACATAAACTTGTGCTCCACTCGGACTTATTTGAGGGAGAAGTCACAATGGGGGTACGCCCCGCTCTACCAGTCGAGGGCGTTACGCTGGTTCTGGGTAACGATGTAGCTGGGGCACGTGTCTGGGCTGAAGATCCAGCTCAACCGGTACTTGTCCCGGTACCGCTGGGTCGTAAGGGCCCGGATGAAAATGAGGAGCGGTATCCTGATGTAGTCCAGGTTTGCGCCATGAGTGCGGCCAGTCAACAGGCAGAAGCAGAGGTGGAATTGGAGAATGCGAAAATAAATGACCCCACAGAAGTGTATGCATTACCATTGTCTATCTCACATAGCAAAAAGCTGATTCCATGCTGGCTGGGCTGTTCCAGTCTGTTCTTCCAGCAGATGAGGTGAAAGATCGTGCGCACGGGTACTTCATTCAGAACGAGGTATTAGTCAGAAAGTCGGTGCCACGTAGCGAGAGTTTCATTGGAGATCCTGTTTACCAAATTGTCGTGCCCTTAAAATTCCGTGATTTGGTCTTGCGTTTCTCACATGAGTCAGGGCACATGGGCGTAGGAAAGACGTATGATCGCATTCTTAGGCATTTTTTTTGGCCCTGGATTAAGAGAGACATGGCGACCTACATCAAGACCTGCCATACCTGTCAGTTAACACTTAAGCTGGCTGCGTTGCAAGAAGATTGGAGAGAACCAACAAACAATCTGGTTCATTATGTCAAATGGGTTCCGGATTAGACTTGACTCAGCTGGGGAATTGGCAAGGTCAAAGTTGGCTAAGGGGCAAGATAGAATGAGAATTTGTATGACCATCGAACAGCACGACGTGTTTTCAGTTCAGGCATACTCTTTAGAGATGCTCGCATTAAATGGAAGGACAATAGTTTTGTTGATGCGTTATCCAGGGGCCCATGTCAGTAATTATGTTGCACCTTTTTTTCAACTTTGTTGTCTCTGTCTCTCTTAAAAATTGCTTCAAGGTACCAGTAGCTGAGATGGGATATGAGGCATTAACTGAAGGAATGGTGAGAAACTATTGAGGTGACTGAGGATAATGTATAATAGTATATATGCTTTAGAATAAGCAGGTTTTTTGAGATGTAGAGATGTGGGCATGGTTGATGTCCAGGTTCCTGTGGGGACCCTGTCTTTATGGGGAGGGGGGTGTGACGGCCCAGGGCCTCTGCCAGGGAGTGTCTATCTTTCAGTGTCCCTGGATCGTTGGAGATGGACATCAGGAAGATTGGAGGCAGCTGGCCACGGCCTTCGCCCTACAAGACCCGCCCCATCCGGAGGAAGTGCTGGCTTCTTGCACCATTGTACGTTCCTGAGATACGTTTAACATCCACACTTGCATTGTTTTTTTTTTAATGCCAAATGGTCTCATATGTCTCCGTCTTTTTTTTTTGTACCCCAGTAACTACACACAGAAGCCAGTACCTGATATGCCAAAGTCGAAGACGGCTAGATTAACAGTCATGAGCTCAGGAGGCTTCAACTTGGTCTTGCGTTTGATGGTCATATAAATGACATAGCCGTTCCCTGTTGCAGACAAGATTCCTGTAAGAAAGAGAAAGAGAGCGAGAGAGAGAGAGGTTTAACCATTTGCGCTTACACCAGTTTGGTTGTCTCTACATAAATCTGAATGCTGCTGTAGGTGGCAAAGCAAGAAGGAACATTTGTTCCGTAGAGTCTAATACTTTCATTGGATTCCCAATCGAAGGCAGCCAACTTTCTATTCATATGTATATTTGATAGCTTTGGGAGCTATAACAATAAGCAGCGCAACAACACATTATGTAACAACATCACATTATATCCAGCTCCAGCTCCGCTCCATATCCCTCCCAGTCCACGAGGTACTGGAATCCATGACCCCGCCGGCGCACGTCCAGGATCTGCCGGACAGTGTAGGCTGGGTGGTCCTCAATGATCCGGGGGGGGGGGGAACGGGCTGGAGGGCAAAGTGGACTGACGGAGACAGGTTTCAACTGGGAGACATGGAATGTGGGGTGAATCCTCAACGAAGCAGGTAACTTGAGTTTCATGGCTGAAGGGTTAATAATAGAGTCTATCTCAAAGGGCCCAATATAACGGGGCGTAAGCTTCTTAGAAGAAGTCTGTAATGGGATATCCCTTGAAGATAACCAAACCCTCTGACCTGGCAGGTACCTTGGTGCCGGGGTCCGATGCCGGTCTGCAAAGCGCTGGTTGCGTTCCGCTGATCGTAGCAAAGCCAAGCGTGCCTCCTTCCACACCCTGCGACAACGGCGAAGATGGGCCTGGACTGAGGGTACTGCAACCTCCTCCTCGTGGACTGGGAACAGAGGTGGCTGATACCCTAAGGAACATTCAAACGGCGATAACCCTGTAGCAGCACTTGACAAAGAGTTATGGGCATATTCTACCCAGGGAAGATGCTCACACCAGGACGAGGGATTCCGGGCTGTGACACACCGCAGTGTCGCTCCAAGGTCTTGGTTGGCCCGCTCCGCCTGTCCATTAGTTTGTGGATGATAACCAGACGAGAGACTGACAGATGCCCCAATAGCCTTACAGAAAGCCCTCCATACCTACATCATAGTTCTGCTCCGCGGGGGACAAACGGCGGGAGAGGAAGGCACAAGGATGGAGCTTCTTATCTGCAGCCGAGCGCTGGGACAAGACGGCCCCCACTCCCGAGTCCGAAGCGTCTACCTCCACGATGAATTGACGTATGGGATCCGGATGAACGAGGACAGGCGCCGTAGTAAAGCGTCTCTTCAGTTCAGCAAAAGCGGCATCTGCTGCGGAGGTCCAAGAGAAGGAGTTTCTGGGAGACGTGAGCTAGGTCAGAGGTGCCGCCACTCTGCTGTAGTCGCGGATAAACCTCCTGTAAAAATTGGCAAACCCCAGGAACCGCTGGAGCTGTTTGAGGGAGGTGGGTCTGGGCCACTCTGCCACTGCCTGAGTCTTCCTTGGGTCCGTCCTCACCTGCCCGCTCTCGATGATGTACCCCAGGAACTCCACCGAAGCCATGTGAAAGTCACACTTCTCCGCTTTAACATAGAGCTTGTTCTCCAGTAGCCACTGGAGAACCTGTCTCATGTGCCGAATGTGTTCCTCCGTGTTCCGGGAGAAGATTAAGATGTCATCTATATAAACAAAAACAGATCGGTTTAGGAAATCGCGAAGGACATCATTAACAAGAGCCTGGAAAACTGCAGGGGCATTAGTCAGCCCAAAAGGCATGACCAGGTACTCAAAGTGACCCAGGGGGGTCCGGAAAGCAGTCTTCCACTCATCTCCCTCCTTGATACGGACCAGGTGATATGCATTTCGGAGGTCGAGTTTTGAGAAGATGGTGGCTCCCTGTAGTGGTTCGAAAGCTGAGTTTATAAGGGGGAGAGGATACTTGTTTTTAACTGTTATGTTATTCAACCCCCGGTAGTCAATACAGGGACGGAGGGTACGGTCCTTCTTGGACACAAAGAAAAACCCAGCGCCAACCGGGGAGGATGACGGCCTAATTATACCTGCTGCTAGAGAGTCTCGTATGCAAGTCTCCATGGACTCCTGCTCCGGGCGAGACAGGTTGTACAACCGACTAGCGGGTAAAGGAGCACCAGGCAGCAGGTCAATGGGACAATCATAGGGTCGGTGCGGGGGTAGAGAGAGAGCCTGCTTCGTGCTGAAAGCTTCCTTTAGATCCTGATACATCGAGGGAACAGCTGCCAGATCCAGGGGTTTGGTGGCAAGCGCGGGGGCATCGCCTTCTGTTGGAGCTCGGGCAGATCTCAGGCATGAGGAATGACAAAAAGAGCTCCAGCTCTGAACCCTACTCTTCGACCAATCAATCTGGGGATTGTGGAGCCTTAACCAGGTCTCACCGAGAACCAAGGGGGTGTGAGGGGAGGATATGATATGGAGCTGAATGAACTCGTGGTGATCACCCGACAACACCAGGTGCAGTGGTTCTGTGACATGGCTAACATGAGCGAGAAGCCTTCCATTTAGAGCGTAGGACCGGAGGGGAGTGTTTAGTGGCTGGATGGAGATTCCGGCTTGGGAAACCAGGCCTGAGTCGATGAAGCTCTCATCCGCTCCTGAATCCACTAAGGCACGTAGGGGAAGGGATTGTTGGTTCCACATGAGGGTAGCCTCAAGCTGCATTCTGGTCTGTGGGACTGAAGAGGGAGTAGTTTGGCTCACCAGTATCCCCACCTCTACTGACGAGCCTCCTCTTTTGGCCGCTGGGGGCAGGAGGCCAGGAAATGACCAGCCTGGCCACAATAAATGCACACTCCTGCTCTGATCCCATGCCCAGCTGCATGGGTTCCTCTGCTGGAGAGCAGGGAACAGGGACAGCAGGAAGGGCCTGGAAACTCGAAGCTGGCCCATGGCTGGTTCTCACGGGAGGGGGAGGGGAAGAGGCTGAGTAAGGGAATGGCATACTAAGAGGGCAGCTAGGTCTCTCTCTCCTAATCTCACGGAAGCGACTCTCTAGTCTGATGGCAAGGGCAATTAGGGCATGAAGAGTCTCCGAGTCATCCCTAATTACTAATTCCTCTCTCACAGGGCTATTAAGCCCTCTGAGAAAGACCCCCTGGAGAGATATGTCGCTCCACCCTGAACCCTGTGCAATAGTCCTAAAGTCTATGGAAAACTCTGCTACACTACGAGAGCCCTGACGTAGGGAAAGTAGGCGTGAAGAAACTTACCGCTAATGGGGTGATCAAAAACCCTACGCATCTCATCAGAAAAGCTCTGGTAGGAGGAGTTAGCTGACGACTGACTGTCCCATACACTGGTAGCCCAGGCTAGTGCCCTCCCGGTAAGTGACCCCATAACAAAAGCAACCTTCGCTCTCTCTGATAAATACCTAGAGGGTTGCTGATCAAACACTAAGGAGCATTGCATTAAAAAGGACTTGCATGTGCCCAGTTCACCAGTGTAATGTTCTGGCGCAGGGACGTGTGGCTCCCAGGGGCAGAAGGCGAGCTGGGTGGGGGTTTGAGGAGGAACTGGAGGAGCTGCAGGAGCTTCCGGGGCAGGAGGGGAAAGGGCAGGGCAGGCAGACTGGGGAACCGGGAGGATGGAAAAACTGCAGGAACAGAGAGACAGGGTTAAAGCGCTGAAACAATACTTGAGGAAAACTCTGAATTAACTTCAAACAGAGCGGCCAAGAACTACTAGCTACCGCGTGAGCTGTAAACAACGATCTGGCAAAGAGTGGATGAAGAACCGGGGTAGATATACTGTTGGGTTGATGAGTTGATGGAGTGCAGCTGGCTTGACTGGGCAGGTGAGGTGAGTTGTAATTAGGAAGCCAGGAGGAGACCAGGTCGAAGCCCTGCCCATAAGATACACACACGGGATAAGCAGGAGGCACGGCCTGGCCGTGACAATGAGCACGCTATCTAAAATCAACAAACTACGGAAAAGGGGGGGAGTGTGTGTGTGCGCATGTAGTGTGTGTCTAGGGGGGAGGGGCGAGAGAACAGCTCAGACAGGCACCAGCCAATTTATTTACTCTGCTTTAGTCCCCCCCCCTGCACAGGAGCAAGACACACCAGATACTATACTATCATTTTGCTTGACTTGTTGGTCATTTCACATCTGTTTTAGGCCATTTTGAGTCCCTTTGTAGTTGTTTGCATTGCATTGTAGTCATTTTGTACGTCTTTGTGGATGTTTTACATCTGTTTGTTTCCAACAAGAAATTTCACTTCATCGAGAGGTACTGGTTCAGGGGTCTTGAGACTGTACCCAGTAGGCCAATTCAGCAAACCATCCATGACACCAACAAGCCAGCTATCCACTACCTTCTGACTCCAAATCCTGTTCGTTGACTTATTACAACCAGAAATATCAAAGGGAGAGCAACAATGGCATGAGACGTATGAAAAATGTCTATTTGACTGGCTGGATAGAAGCAAAACTCCTTGAAAACGCTTT
Source organism: Anarrhichthys ocellatus (assembly GCF_004355925.1). Lineage (NCBI taxonomy): Eukaryota > Metazoa > Chordata > Actinopteri > Perciformes > Anarhichadidae > Anarrhichthys > Anarrhichthys ocellatus. The sequence goes on along the minus strand of NW_022280155.1, from coordinate 229,636 downwards.
GGGAAGGATCCCGGAGCTCCTTGTTTGTCCAGATGGTTAAAGGGAACTAGTACCAAGTAAACATCCGGAGAGGCTTCGAGGCAACAAACATGGTTTTCATGACAAATTTGAGAGTACCTGGGGCCCAATTATTGGACATTTTTGAGGCCTTTGTAAACTTGGCCCCTCTTTTTCAATAACTGTTTTTTCCAAATGTTTTTGTCATGAATACTTTCACACAGAACGCAAATATTACACAGCAAAAAAGTAACAATCATTTATTGGAGTGAGGTTGATTTTTCTGAGCATTTGCAACACGAAAAAAAAGGCATCAACCACGTGCGGAAGGGACAAATTCAAAACGTAAACAATATTTTACAACAACTCGGAGGCGCCTTAGTTTGAACCAGAACGACAAACTTTATTACTACTTTCTACCTTGACAATGGCAGCACTGACCAGCTCCGCTCCTTCTGTTCTTACCTTTCACAATATAAGCCATAGACATGAACAACTGTTTACCAGAGGCAACTCAAATTCACTCAGGGCATTTTGCTTAAAGGAAACTCAATAAAGTAGCTTACAGTAGCTTAGGCTATACAACAGTTTAGCTCAGACGGACTGCCAGACAATGCTCTGGATGAATAGGATCCTGGTAGTTGCTCCTCTGCCTGTGCAAATCTATTCAAATCTTGTATTGACAAAGTGCTGCAACTTTGATGCAAAATAGTCACAGGCCGGTATTTATGCATTTTACGTGGTGTTTATTGGTCACGACCTTCACACTACCGTTTGTTAGCTGAAGCCCTTACTGCATGATACCCAGTTTTGCTATTCTTAGCCATATGCTTTTTTTATGACATAGGCTGAGACATTGTTATATTTATCTCTGTCTATTTTTTTCAACTGTCTCTAGGCAAGAAAATAGAAGGAAAACAAAACACATGAGGTGAAATAAAGCTGAGTCAGAGAAAACCCAATTTCCAATCCCCTCTAACCGCATTTACAAATATAATGCGTTCTTCCCCATTCTCGTTTAAAAAAGCCTTAATAAAATGTCATGATTTATTAATGGTAGAAAGGGAATGAGGCAACTTTACGTTCTGAACTTATACTGTGTGGTCTCAACAATGACCCCCTTAGAACACCTCCAGAAGGAATTGTCAGTAATTTGAATTGCTGTTATTACTAAAATGTGCTCATAACTTAATTTCTGCTATGGAATGCATCATTTGTCTGCACGAATTAACTAAAAGTAATGTTGCAGATAATAGTGATATGCAACTGTACGTACTGTATATGTATCGCCATCCAAAATAAAATTAGAACCGAAACTGAATCCACTTTTTTCTGCCATTTTGTCAAATTTTCCAAATCCTTGTTAATTTTATTCATTTTCTAACAGATCTAGATTTTCCATTTTGTACAAGTAAGATCACTAAGATCACTCGAATGCCAAGCCCTGAAATGAAACATTGAACTGCTTCTCAATGGCCTGTTGATATTATAGATTTCAAAGAACAAAGAGCCACTTCAAACAGTTATCGCATGTCTCAGATTGTTCTTTTCATCTTACCTTTATCCTTATTGCCTCGCAGTGAGATGTTCATGTTCCAACACATTATCATTAAGCCTGATTGCAGCAACACTCAACGTCACTTTTATTGAAATAAAAACATTTATCAAGAGAAAAGCAATCTTTGAGATCAGACTGACCTATGATGCAGATGTAAAAGGCGGCAATGATATCCGCCTTTCTGGACAGTTTCGAAGCGAAAGGGTCACCATGGAGGAGATAATGGGGGATGTATGAAGGGTGCAGCCACGTCTCGTTCTCCATCAGTGGGGGATGTCCTGTGGAGTGGAGGAAAAGGGTCAGACAATGGGGCTGCTCCCTCAAATATAAAAACCTTCCACACACACATACATACACAGGTATCAGGTAAACAGTTTCCAAACTTTTTTTGATTGGGGTGTCCAAAGTGGGACACTGATGTACGTGTGCCTGCACACACACACAAACACACACACACACACACACACACACATACACAAACACACACATTGGAATGGCATTTATTTACCATTTCTGTCCCCACAACACATAACTCTGTTACAATATCTTATGGTTTCTGACATTTATGTGTTTAATATTGTAATTTAAAAAGATACATAGACTTCCCAATCACAACACAACAGAGTACAAATACAAATATAACATAAATCTTCCATACTTTCTGTTGTTCCTCAAAAAGAAATTGCACCTCCAGAAGTAGGCTTTGGCTAAATAGAAATGAAAACAAAGAACATTTAATAATACCGTCACAGTGTCAAGGTCTGGCTGGCAGATAGTCAATCATAGTTGAGGATAATGGGGCGGCCAATTCGATTTCAGGGGTGACCCGTGCTGCACATCCCCCTGAAACCTTCCACCATAAATTACAAGTAGATGGCCGCAATAACACTAAATCATATTTTTTTTAGGGTGATGAAGACATTAAATATGACAGCAAACATTCAAGGCTTCATTTGAAAATCTCAATCAAAGAAAAAAAAGTAACATTCAATCCAGGGCAAAGTGAAAGTGAAGCCAAAAATACCTAGATCGCCCCCTGGTGGCTGGCTGCAAAACAGTGCAGAAACCATGTTAGCCGATGGGGACATGGCCAAACTAAAATAAATCAAAGTACACGTCAAATACACAGTTTTTCTCTCTTGCTACCAAGCTACGACCGTGTGTGGCTCGTGATTGGTTCCACGGGGTGTATGGGTATAACCTCAAATGAGCAAGATATTAGGTCCCGTAAGGACGCATCGTCCACCTGTATCGACAGTCGATGGTGAGGACATGTTCTCGGGGTTAGGTCAGTGTCAGTTATGCTGGTTCAAGAATACCAAAAAGGAACTTATCATAGGTTGTTTTTCACACAAGACATTTTGACTTGTCACAGTAGGATATAATAACAAAATTGATGATGGCTGAATTCCATTTAACTACTTCAGTTTCAGGGTCCTGGTATTGTGAATGTTGGCCATGGACTGTAAAGTGGACGTAGTCGCCGTGATGTCCCCCATTGGTTTTGAAGCCTTGAGTTTGGCATTTTGGCCATCGCCATCTTGTTTTTTGCAACCAAAAATTAAATAAAATAGTGGGGATAAGAAAACAGCTACAACCGATATTTTGGTGACCAAAATTTTACAATGAACTTTTATGAACTGAAACACATTGTAAAAGGTTTTAAGTTGGAAGAAAAATTCACGGACAACTCCCAGACCAGACAACGAGATGGTAGTGACCAGTCAATCACAAAGTAGCTCCGCCCTAAATCATACCCTGCTTTACATTCTATTTAACTCTAAATGGACCATAAATTTACTAAATGAACATCACGCTGTGTTGAAGAAGACTTGAAACTAGAGATTGAGAACATAAACTCATGTTTACAATGTTTACTGAGGTAATAAATGAAGTGAGAAGTAGATCTTCTCATGGACTTCTATATAACCGGACTTCTTTTAGCAAACAGAAGAGTCAATTCGAAAATATGCAAGTTTAAGGCACTTTCACAGTTGCTTCACTTTTCAGCCTTATCAAGGTGAATAAATGTGAGATGTGGGTTTCAGCCTGTCTACTGCTTGTATTTACTGCAGCATATGGATAATTGACTCAGTAGAACTTTAACATTGTTGTTTCTCTAGGTAACAGGACCTAGCTGGCTAAATCTGGTAGTTGTTGTTGCATTCGCTCGCTTAAGAGGCAGGAGGCATGTGACTGGCCGAAAGGTGAGAGGGCGGAGACAAACACCACTGTCATGACAAGTGACATTATGAATTAGAAAGTGACATGAAATAAAAGTGTCATTTGGGAAAATGCCATAAGAAATAAGAACAGACTTCTGAAAAAACATATTTTGAAATAAAATGTTCTATACTATACAATTCTAATTATGAACTCATTCATTTATATGCTATATTTAGATAATATCATATGTGCATTCCACTACAGCTTGGATTTGATTACAGGTCAGTTCAGGTCAAGTCTTTTTGTTGCTGAATTAATTAAAAGACACTTTTGGGTCAGTTGCACTACTGAGCTCTGTTTTGGAAGTACTGCCCACAGCACAGAACCCCTGATTGTCAGAGGGCATTTTGCCCACTGACTTTGGCTTTTGCCTGGGTTTCATAACAGTCAATCTCTTCTTTAAATAAAGACTAACCTAAAAAGTAAAAAGCATACATTCCGATTTCCCCCCCCCCACATTCAAGAAGGGAGGAAGATGAGGTATTGCATAATACAGGCAAACATGGATATACCACCAGGGGAAAAGTCCTTTTACTAACTGGACTTTTACTTTTGAAGGTATATAAATGCAGGCTCAAACTTTTGCAAAACCTACACTTGTGCTGTGTGCGTGGGTGGCAATTTCGCTCGCCTACCCAGATCAAATGGCAGTGCTAATTACTCCAAGTGTAATTAGCACTCCAAGTACCCATGCTGTGATCCAAGGCATTAGAACATGGCTCTAAATATATGACAAGGTATGAGATGATTAAAAATATTGTTGTCCTGGAGCATTAAATGTAAGGCTGTATGCTGCCTTTTAAAAATGCAAGTGTTTTTTTAATAACGCTAGCTTGTCCTAAAACGTTGGCTTGTCTGACAATAATGTCAGATGTAATACAACGTTAGCTGGCAACGTAGCTAAATATGGTAACTTCTGTTTATCGGTTGCAAAAAAAAACCAAGATGGTGATGGCCGTAATCCAAGATGGCGAACTCGCCAAACTTGAGGCTTCAAAACGGCAGTACACAAACCGATGGGTGACTGCACCATTGCATTTGTTGCATAAAACATTGGGCGTTTTCAGATTCAGCCCAAAGACTTAAATTGGTACTTAGGTGCCTTTCCAAAACTAAAATCTTCAGATCCACAGATCAACTGCACAACTCGCAATGATAGCAACCGGGTACCCAAACTAAATCACATGCATGAAAAGTTCTACTCTTGCCGACATGCGGTTGTTGGCCAATGAGGTTTTTGAGCTGCTTTTACCACATGTGGACTAACGGGGTCAGGAGGAGTCATGTCGTGTCCCTGTTATGGCTTATATATGCCGGGGGCATTTTTTTTGGTCAATATATGTTGTCAATCTTTTTGCTTTCGTCCTGAATACTCTCACACAGAACACAAACATATGGAGCGTGACGTCATTTTTTGTTTGTTTTCCAAACAAGGTCGATTTTTTTTTTAGCTTTCGCAACATGAAAAAGTGCATGAACCAATCGTGTTTTAAAGAACGGAAATAGTCAAAATGTACACTATAGTGTACAACCAAACCAAAGCTCTATGGTCCAAACCAAGACGGAAAAAAATGGAATTACTCCTGTATACCGGATCCACTCCTTCTGATCTCAGTTTTCAAATGAAAAGCCCTACACATAAAGACTGCATAACTGTTTACCAGAGGGAAATCAATTCAGGAACTCCATAAAATAGCTTAAAGTAGCTTAGGCTATACAACAGTTTACCTCAGACAGACTGCCAGACGCTGCTCTGGGTCAATAGGATCCTGGTAGTTGGTCCTTTGCCCGCTAAAGTCTTTTTATCGGAAAAGTGTTGCAACTGTCGTAAATTTGCATTGCTGCCGGTGTGAATAGTTTTAAGCAACTGCTTTAGATGGCGGCACCTAATAAAATCAAGTGCACGCTATATCTAGATTATTTTAACTTCTTTACCTTACCGTCAGACAGCCTTTTCTGCCGTTATCTATGCTCTCTTTACTAAACCATATTCCTTTCTGTTATTGTCCAAAGTCACACAATACCATAAACTAACTAACCCATTGAGGCAGTGACAGACCAGCTACTCTCATGATCTGCAAGTTAAAGTTGCTGTTTTTTTGTCAATGGAGTCCTTTAGCTTTGAAGAGAGTCTGGATAAGTTTCACTTTCAATTCCGATCCCAATCAGAAAGGGCTGTCAGAAGGCAAGGTAAAGAGGTGAAAGCATTCTAAATATAGCATACACATAAACTGATATTGATTATTGTAGGTGTCAAAGATAGCAGTACTTTACTTTGCTACATTACTCCTGCTTGCTTCTCCAGATTCCATCTACTGTAGGCTCCTCATACAATCACACTTCATCACAGGAGGTCATGTGACCTGTAAGATAACAAGGAAAGATTCACCTCTTTGCCACCAGGGACATGGCCGCTAATTGGTTATTAAGCAAGGGGACATTCATCAGGTCTCATTACCCTTGTGTTACTGTCTCATGCAACAGTGCATTGGCAATTGTTCCACGAGGAGTATATTATTTAACAAAGTTATTTTAGTAAATATTTTAAAGGTTTGTACATATCAAGCTTTATTTCAATGTGACTTTTAGGTTGTATGGAGATAGTGTCATCTCATAACCAAGAAGGAGCTTATGAAGGCAAATCACTGTCTAAATCAGAGAGTGCAAATGAGATCCACGCGCGTGTAGAGGTCCTGCATATCTCTGCTCGCACGAGCAAAATTGCAGCCTGCAAGGAGAAAACCATGCTTTGAAACTAGCATATTATCACTGTATGAAGTTATCATGGCAACCGTGTTTTCAAACGATTTCTTATTTAAACGCATACTCAAAGCAACACTTTTCAGAAGCGGAGGTTGCCGTCTGGCAAATCTATTTGAGCATTTATTGAAAAAGTCGTGCAACTGTCACAAATTCGCATTGCCGCTGGCATGAATAGTTTTGATGCAAAATATTCGCAGGAGAGAACTGCACACCGTTTGGTGCTGTGCAAACAGTGTACACTCTATCAAGCCTCTATAACCCAAGGCTTGAAATGTACTTTAGTAATCCATCACAGTGAACAGCGTGTGTCCAATTTCTGTCAAACAAATACTATTATTGCAGCCAGGAGAGCACCGTTAGTGCCTGTAGAAAAGCATCCATCTTTCTTTTCTTTTCTTCTAAATTACCTCTTACAAAGGGAAAATGATGACAAAGGGCCGTTTCTTTTTCATTGCATTCTGGCACTACTTTGCAGTACCATCCGAAAGAGACAAACCGCCTGATTCAGCAATTACCTTCCAAGAGAACTCAAAATTGACTTCTCTATACGCTTCGACTTTTCAACTCAGATTTTACAATGAAGCTGCTATCACAGTATTGATGAGGCTCATGAGGCTTTCAAAGCGCTCGGTCTCTGTCTTGCATCACCAGAGCTGGTAACAGGTGCAGGTGGATTAATGATCGATCATTGCTCTGCCAGATTTGATCGTGGGCCTCTCTGGACAGCTGCGACACATCTTCGGAAGCGTTCATCCGCTCTGCTCCGCTAAATACCCACGCCTGTTATGTTTAATGCAAAGCATCGCAAAGAGCAGATCAAGCCAGGCAATATAAATAACGGGCACTTTGTGACGTGTAGATTGAAAAATAATTATGAGGATTGATGTATTTTTTTATGACTAAAGCGAAGCCACAAATCTTCGATCCATATTGTTCATAACTCGTTGTTTTTAATAGTATTGACTTTGTCTGTCGGCTAAAGCACAACAAAGTAGGATATCACAACAACAAAAAACACGTTGTCCACAGTGAACTTTGATGTAATGTACTGTGTCAGTGTACAATAGGCTGCTTTACGTAAAACATGGCAGAACTTCCATCCAATAAAATCCTAATTTAATTGTTATATCTGGTTGGCAAAAGAAGAGTTAGGTTTTAGGCTGTACTATATTAGAGTACAGTGGTTCTCAACCTTTTTTCAGTGATGTACCCCCTGTGAAATAGATACACAGCGCCGTTTCATTTATTGACTGTCAACACTGAAGATTGCATTGTTCTGAGTGCTTTTGTATTTACATTTTAGTGAGGTGCTTCTGCTTCACTGAGGATCTTTGTCAGTCTTGGTGGCAGGGAGGCAACTGCTGTGATCAAGCTCTTCTCCAGACTTCAGATCGTAGTTCCAACAGCCGGTTGAGTATTCTCCCGAGAGAGAGAGAGAGAGAGAGAGAGAGAGAGAGAGAGAGAGAGAGAGAACTTCTGTGTGCAGCAGCAGTTGTGTGTGTTCAGCTATCCATGTTTTCACAGAGGCGGCGAAACAGGCGTGCATTACGTGGCCTTGACTTTATGAAGTTGATCACTTTGATGCTGTCATTCAAAACGTCATGTAACACAGCAACAAGTTGTGCGTTTCCACTGACATCTGTGGATTCATCCAGCTGGAGTGAAAAAGAGTCGCTAAGTTTTCCCACAACTTGCTTGACAATGTCTGTTCCCATTTGATCTACTCTGCAGCTCACAGAGTCATTTGACAAAGGCACAGTCTTTAACTTCTCCGCTGCGTTTGTGTCCAGCATGGTCTCAGCCAGCACAACAGCGGCTGGAAGGAGCAGGTCTTCGGCTATAGTGGATGGTTTCTTGGCTTTGGCTATGAGCAAAGACATCGCACAAGAGGCCTCCAGGGCTTTGGTTGATGTCGTGGAGGCGTTCCGCATCGTGTCTTGAGATGACCAACATGACTTGCATGTTTTGTCTTGAGATGCCCCTGAAGATGTGCTGGCTTCATGCTACTGTTGGCTAATCTCTCCCCACAGAACAAACACAAAGCTTTGGGTGAGTTGCAACTCGTGGACGTAAATCCCATTTAAACATATTCTTCTGAGTACTGCTGGAATACTGCCGGCTCTGGTTTCGCCTTCTTTGACATTTGTCCCTCCGTGTTTTCAGCAGTATTGCTGCTACGCTTCAACCACGACTCCATTCTTTGAGTTTTCAAGGAGGCAGTGATTGACGGGTGATGACAGGTGGCGTGCGCCAGGTGGGGTCAAACCATCCTGGTATGGGGGAGACCCTGGGTTTTTAGGATAATGAAATTGAATAGCCTACTGAATATAAAATACAGTTTATGAACTTACACTTGTATTTTATTGAATATTTATTAAATAACTATATAAATAACGATTTTTGAATGGAAGCTAATTTTAAATATATATTTTTTAAATCTCACGTACCCCCTGGAGTGCCTTCACGTACCCCCAGGGGTACGCGTACCCCCATTTGAGAACCACTGTTATAGTACATAACAGAGTTCACAGAGTCAATAATGAAAGAGAATTACATCATCTTTATTTTCCAGTAGGAAAAATTATTGAATGGTTGAGTTCTGCCTTTTTTTTTTTTAATTTAATCTCAATAATCTTAAAAGACATAATACGATCCCAATTTACAATAAAAGAGATCAGCAGTTTTAATGTTTTCCTGTGTTTTTCCCTCTCTCTCTCACATACACACAAAGTAAAGAAGCCCCTCAAAGAAAATCTTGCTGAGGCCCCCCTGTTGTCTACCTGGGGGGGTCCTCGGCATTAATCCTGCTATTTAAGGATCCTCCACTATACCTTAGTGTATATTGGAAAAACAACACCTACTTAAATGCATTGATGTCAATTGATCCCTTGCTAAACCCCTTTTTCCTAGCGGCAATTGATCAATAACAGCTTAGCAACTCGGGGTGGGAATCTCGAGGCAATAGATCTCGATGCATCAAAATGTTTCTATACATAACTTATTTTTGCTAACTGTGACCATCTATTGTACTATAACTATTTTTGAAACACTGCATATTTGAAATGATTATTACGGTGATTCCATGACTCCATGGCTTTGGTTTTGTCGTAGAGTTAGAATAGTATCGCTGTGTCCGTAAAAACGTTGAGATGAATGTTCTATCTCGGTTCCAAAGTGTCGAACATAGCGCAGAAACTATGGTTCTCAATGACTGGGTAGGGGCGCAAATCCTTGGCAAAATAAGTTGCAATCTACTTTGTGATTTGCTCCGCCCTTTCCGAGTTGGAATGAAGAAGAAGAAGAGAAGCGCTTCCATATGTTAGCTATAAAGTCAGGGGGTGCCGGTGGGATTGTATCCATATTCGGCTGCTTAAGCTCTTCTGCCCTCACCAAAACTCTGCTAGTATTTAGCCTAGCTTAGCACTCATCAAACATCTAAAGGGGAACCATTCCTCTGGTTTCTGTGTGTCCTACATCAAAGAGTGTATAGTATAATTTGAATGAATAATTCATGTCATATGCATTGAATGTGTTCTGTCCATCCTGATAGAGGGATCCCTCCCCTGTTGCTCTCTCTAAGATTTCTTCCTGTTTTTCTCCCCATTAAAGGGCTTTTATGGGGGAGTTTTTCCTGTCCCGATGTGAGGGTCCCGGGACAGAGGATGTCTTATGTGTACAGATTGTGAAGCCCTCTGAGGCAAATTTGTTATTTTGGGCTATACCAAATAAATAGAATAATTCATATTCAATAGGTTGAGAGCTGAACTGAGCGAAGCAGTGCCAAACACAAAGACACGAAACACATTAGAAGGGTCATCATGAAATAGACAAAGAGCTAAAGACAAAGAAAGAAAGCGGGATGAATTCATGAGAACATCTTTATACCGTTGGTATTCAACATGTATGTGAACCGCGGATTAAAAACACAATTTAACATCATAGTGTGATCGTTATATGGATCGTTATCTGTACTTTCACTGAGTTTGATAAACCTGGTCAAACTGTGAATGTGTCTTTTAACGCAATTAAAGAACAGTGATAAGATATTGTGATGAAAAGCATAAAGGTGATGCTGAATTGCTTTTTTTTTTTTTTTTGCAGGTGAGACGAATAAGTATGCAGGAGATTTATAACACCTCAGCTGGAAGCTCACACATGCGAGGTAAAAAAAAA
>NW_022280155.1:198383-218819 GCF_004355925.1 Anarrhichthys ocellatus | reverse complement strand
GAATGAAAATTAGTATCCAGATGCAAAAGGCCAGATATGTGATTTTGTGAACAGAAAGTCAGTGATTCCTCAGCTGACTCAGATAAGTCATCCAACATGTCCCCTTTATCTACCGGCTCATTGTCCTTGTCTCTCTGTCTCGGTGTCGTCTGACTGTAAAAATGATCCGATTCTTGGGCCTTCCGACCTTTAAAGGGTCTAGTTTAACCTGGTGATCTAATAACAAACTCAACCTGCTAACGATCAGGGCCATGTTGAACAGTTTGAAGCTTCAAAGCTTCGTTCAGAACGTTGATATTGAAATTCTAAAATCAATGTTAAAACCCGATACATTTTGAGCAATAAAAACCAATTTCCTGCATTCTGGTGAATTATTATGCACCAACTTATGGTGGAAATGTCTTCATTTATGTAAAGCAGTACACTAAATTCTGGCGGCGGTTGACAATTCCGAATAAATAAAAAACTATAATGGGATGTAATTCAGTAAGGCTCTCAGGCATTCTGTGTTGATCTCAAATATTGAGTCTCCTGTAGATCATTTAATGCTATTGCTGCTGAATCATGATTTACCCTTCCCTCCTCGTTTGTGTCTTTTGTTTGGGAAAGTAACCTCATTAAGTGAGCATGTGGCACCTGTTCACCTCAATGATACATTCAATCATTTTAATTCATTCATAAATCCCAGGAATTGAATAGTTCATATGGGTTCCAGGGAAGAGTTGGGCTCAAGTTTATAACGTAATGCACATTCAACGTTTCACAAATATCCGTGTTCTCCTGAGAATTCGAAATATTTTGAGAAAAAAAGCCGTAATATTACGAGAATAAAGTGATAATTTAATGAGAATAAAGTAGTAATTTAATGTAAATAAATTTGTAATTTAATGAGAGTAAATTTGTAATTTAATGAGAGTAAATTTGTAATTTAATGACAATAAAGTTGTAATTTAATAAGAATAAAGTTGTAATTTAACAAGAATAAAAATGTAATACAGTTTTATTCAATTGGAGTAAAGTTGTAGTTCACTGAGTCCGGATATTATAAGATAAATAAAATCGACCAGCCCTCGTGACTGCTGTGCATGACGTGACTGCTCTGTTGGTGTGTTAGTATCCCCGTCACACCGTCTGACAGACACAGACTCTCATTGGAAGTGCCAATACAAGTGAACATAGTTATGTTTTTATTCCATATAAAACAGATTCCACGATAGGGCATCTGGCATGTGAAATTGATGGCTATTTAAGAGAACAGTATTTGACACAGTGTTTGAATTCCTGTCACATTTGTTCTGGTCAACCGTACTAATGCTGTCCCGCCGGGGTTCAGCCTGAGGACGCTGAGACGAGATTGTGTCCACAGTATTGTTTCTAGGAATGTCGGTTTACATTCTACAAGTACAAAGTAATATTTGTTTCAAGTTAAGACCCAGTGCGGTTCAACCGAATCAGTTTGATGATTGATTGGTCACATCGCACTTTTATATTATTATATTTAATTATTTATTAAATATATTTATATTTAACCAATAGATATTACTGGCTTTTGAAGATATTTTTTGTAAAATTACATACATGTTCAAGATACTACAGGAGAATATGGTAAAGAAAAAAAAAATCTGTTGATTCAGCAAATCAAGGCAATTATGAATTTTTTTGTATTACAAGTTTTCTTAAATGTTACGTTTGAGTGACGGGAAATGAAAGCCTTTGATAGATTCTTGGTATACACCAAAGACTCTTCACACATTCACTCCTGAAACTAACCCCCCTTGTGATGTTTTCTATGAAACTCTTAAAATAGATGGAGGATTCTTTCTCACAGGAACTGAAGCAACGATACCGTTTATTAGCTGGGTTGGTCTCTATCTCTGATGAAAATCTCTCAAGTTTGCTGAAAGCAAAAGCACTTTTACCGCACATAAAACATGCAGTGTCTTCGGAGTGAAACAGTTCAACAAAGTAAGACTGATACATACTCACATGGTCGCTTCAGATGAGATTAGAGGACACGCGGCTCATTTGCATTCGACTAACAGTAACTTCTCAGCAATTTTCAAGGTTCAACGTTAAAGTGGTGAGTTCCAGAAGCATAATGACAGAATTCTGTGCCATTACATTTACAAGTACTGCCAAACTTTGAGGTACTTTATTTGAGTATTTCTGTCATAAAAGGAAGTACTGTATACTTTTGGAAAATATTGTGCTTTTTACTCCATTGCATTAATCTGACAGCTGTATAAAAACACAGTTCAAATGATTAGGAAATAAATTATTGCATTTTTTATTGAAATATTTGCTTTTGTTAAAACATTTTTGGGGCAAGAACACTGTAATCAATATGTTTCAAAATGCTTTAAAATGAAGTGTGTCGCACTAAAGAAAGAACGAGGCAGGTTGCTGTACTAGAATTATGAAATTTTTTTGTAAAAAAAATATTTTGTGGTAAAAAATACTTGATTGTTTTTCTTTTACAAACATTTTCATAATTCTAGGACAACAACCTGCCTCGTTTGTTCTTGCTTCAAGCTACACAACTTATTTTTAAACATATTTATTTAAATTTTAAAAACTGGTTGATTAGTGTTCTTGCTGCTTTGTTGGATTATTTCACCTGTTTTAGGAAAACACGGTTTTTAAGACTTAATTAAATACAGAAAGTTCTTCGTGAGATAAGGAAAGGCTCGACATTTGTGATTGCCCGGGGAAGGTAAACTCTGTGTTTGCGCAAGTGGAGTACCTCGTTCAGTTGTCCTATCGGGCAACTAAAAATATATATGTTTATTAGAGGCTAATATTCAATAAAAATGTGCGATTGGGAGATCTGCATTAATGCTTTGTAGTCGCCGATACCTGATGATGCTACATTGTGAACAACAAATCCGTTAAAGTCGGCAGGAGGAGAACTAGTTACCGTTAGCTGTTAGCCAGTTGACAGCACAGTCTTGCTTGACTAAATAACAACATAGCAACATTTGAAACGACCAACTTAATCAGACACTTGTTGTATTGTTATTCATTCCCATCATGCTGCTCAGAGTAATCACAGCGACGGATTCTCTCCCTACCACAGTCCTGCTTATAACGGAGCTAACAGCTATCGTCAACGGAGGTTGCATTGAGTTACAACATACTGCGTTCAAGCTCCAAACAGTACAAATTTGTATTGGGCAAAGGTAAATTACAATGTCATCATGTGTTCAATTGTAGTCTTGTAAAAGGTAGTTTTGGGCAAGAAACTTGAATAAATGCTGTTGCTTGAAGGAGATGTTTTCACAGCAATATAAAATAGATATTAGAGATGGAAATACGACCTCTAACTTAACTTCCTGTACGTCATCTTGTGAAAAACTCTTTTTTCATTGCTTGTGCACATACATTACCAACCCACAAAAAGAGAACAAAAAGAAAAAAAGACAATCAAGTCAGGTTTTTTTTTGGCTGCCTGGATCAGAACACATTTGATTCAACAAGTCATTCAGATTACTGGAAGCCTGACGAGATGCAGTTTCGCGCGATATGTGATCCTGCAATTAGATCTGCATTGACATCGCCGGAATCCAGCTACTTTGCAAGGTAAATGTCACATGCAGGCTCATTAGAATATATCGACCCCCCCACACAATCTAAGTACCTCCACCCATGTCTTGAGGACTGCTCCACACTTTTCTCGCAAACCAAGCAGAGCAAGACTGGCCTTTTTTCAGAGGCACACTTCAGAGACAGGCGCTAAAACGGAGCGTTTTGGGACTAAGGGTGAATACAGGTATAGTCAGAGAAGCAGTATGTTATTTGAACATTTAAAGCATGGGACAGAATCATTCCTGTACAGATGCTGTTTAGTTCAGCTCATAGTAATCAAGTAGTCCGCTTACAGTGTTTATTTTGGCTACCACCTTGAGTCGTCTACTCAAACAGTGAGAAACATGGCTCGAGTCACGGCTGCTAGTGACGGAGTATGAAAATGCCCAATGAAAGCATCTGAGCTTAAAGCTGCTTTTGAAACAACCGCACTTTATTTTGAAATTCATAATAAAAAGAAAGTGATAAATTTGACCTGGAAGGAGGTAATCACTTTAAGAGGTTTAGGTAGGCATATTAACCTGAAAATTAGCATAATATGTCCTCTTTAAAACTAAATGTTCCCAGTCCACCAACTACAACTGTAAAAAGAACAGCTACATACAGGGTCATTTTGTCTGCATAACGTGTACTTTTACTTTTGATACATTTTGCTGATAATGCACATGTTTACTTACGTGCAATACTTAAAGTTACTATGACAAACTTTCATTTTGTGTCGATTTTGGCGGTCCCCTGTGGTCCAGAGCACCAGAGTCCCTTTAAAAAACTTCTCGTTTTACTGCGGCAAGGTCCGACAGTCTGCCCTGCCGGGTCCTGGTTCTCTTTTTCTTTTTCATGATTGAAGTTGTTTATTTGTTCCTTAATACTTGTCATGGTTTCCTTGTCTACTGTAGTTTTTTGTTTCTTCTGTTTCAGGCTAATGTATTGCTTAATTAATTCATCATAATATATATTTTTTGCTTTATTTAATTCTCTGCATTTGAATTTAAAGAAATCTTTCACTCTATATTTCCCATAATTTAATATTTGATTTGGTTAAAACTTTTAATTGTGTTATTTTTTGTATTTCCTGTTTTAGCTCCTTTAATAAATCTGTATTTTTTAGGCATTGAGTATTTAGTTTCCAGAAGCCTCTACTAGCTGAGGTCCCAGAAGACACCGTTGTTTTTACTAAGAGGAGAAGTCATTTAACAAGGTTCTATAGTTTATTGCTTTGAAGTGTGATGATACATAAATTCTGTCTATACAGGTTTTGGTTTTTGAGTCAAATCTGGTGAATTCATGCCCTGAAGGGTTTACAGATCTACATACATCTATTAATTTAGTTTCTTCACATATTTGTTTTAAAAATTTGCCCTCTGGTTTGCCCTCCTGGTTCTCCAGTGCCTCCCATCCCCCCAAAAAATACTCTGGAGAAAGTCTGGAGTCCACAGTGGACTGGTCTCAGCTGGAGACCCCGCTGGAGTCTGAGCTGAAGGAGTTTCTGGTGAACCTGCACGATTCCAACCCCGGTGGAACCAATGAGAACCCAGATAGCAAACTGACTCCGCTCCGGATCCGCCCTCTGAGTATTTCTTCCACCACTTTAACATATTTTACATTTTGAAAACTTGTATCCTTTGTTGCTCAGAGGCACACTTCAGACTAAACAGGATTTTGAAAGCCTGACTTTTTTAAACTAAAGACTGCAACAAACCCATTTGAAGAGGAAGAGGATGTGTTTGTTTGTTTAACCACAATAAGACAATCAGGGATAGAGGGATACGGCTGCATTTACATCTCTAACCACGCAGCGCAATAAGGAATAAACAACACAGCTGAAATGTTTAGTCACACAAAAAATAATTCTTGTCTCAGGAACACTGAGAAACTAATGGCAACCAATTGTAGCATCTTTTCACTATATTAACCCGGATGGACCTGAGACCCCAAACAGACCCCCACTTACTGTAAATAACACACTTTACAGTGCAATCACCGCGATAGGTCATGGCTTCTCCTCGTTTTTATGAGATGCTTATGAATTTTGAATAAATGACTTAATGTTATTGTTATTAGAGTTTTGTTATGTAGGCTACATACACAGTGTTGATGCGGTTTGAACATACGAGTTCAAACAGGGATTTACGGAGTTCGACCTCTTATGAATACACATTTGTGAATGCAATGCCAATATTAAAACAACACTTATTTAGTATAATAACAAGGCATAAACGGCCATGTCAGTATTTTGCTACCTTTATCAATCGTGCAAGTCCAGTAAGTGGCAAAGAGACGGGTACTACGTCATTAATAATCTACATAATGTTTAATAAGCTTAGGAGAAAGGAAAAACATGTTTAAGGTTTTGGAGGGTGTTTTGCAGTCATAATTAATATATCGGCTCTGAGACCCCAAACAGTTGTTTTTAAAGAAAACAGTCTCGCTCTTAACGAAGTCATGAGAATTGACTTAACTGGGGGATCATTCACATGGGACATAAGGAAAACACAGCTGGAACCCCGCATTACACACGCGCGCATGCACACAAACAAAAACAAAAAATGCTAATAATGAAGGTTTTGGCTCATCACTCACCTTTTGTTCATCGGTCACCAGTCATCCCGAGCGGAGTTTAATTCCCCACAATTAAAACTCTCCCTCTGTTAGCAGAATACGCCGTGTGAGTTCCGGTCCTGGAGGTGGAGAGAAACATGTAAATATTCCCGGGGTTCAGCTTCCAACTTGTCCTCTGAGCTGCTCTTGGCTTCCGCTGATGTGCTGAAGCATTAGTCTGTCTGGCCGGCGCTCAAATTTTTTTTTTTTTTTTTTTATATCTATATATATATACACATATACAGACACGGTGTAGTGAAAGGAATCGCAAGTTCCGGTCGAATCCTTCACAATAAAACTCTTGTTTTTCCCCCTCGACTCTCTACAGCGAAAGAAAAAAAATATCATATTTTCATGATCAGCAATATATATTTTCTATGATATATATATATGTATCATAGAAATAATCAACATTGTTAATTAACTTAATTGCAGTCCTTAAAAGATCATAAACAATATCATGTATTCATTACTTGACTGTTCTTAAATTAAAGCACAGAAAAAAAATTGTTACATTAACTAAAAGTGCGCATTGTGCAGATTTGCCCATTTCAGAATAATATTATACTATTTCATAGTAAATAATTAACTTGAAGGTTGCAGCTGGTAAAGCTGGGGCTAATTGTAACTTATTTTTGTAAATAGACTCGTGCTGAATAGCTTAATCTATAATAATACATCATAATGAATTATAAGCATATTACCAGAAACTAAAGTGAAGTAAAAAGAACAGAGGGAGTAAGATTTATAAAGCAGCAAAAAAATTGAATTACCCAAGTACATATTTGGCTAATAATAAGGTACAAATGTCACATGCGGACGGAGGCACGTGTTACGTGTAAATAGGGGAAATGCAGCCTACTGACTTTTACTTTGTAGGGAAACGGTCCCATTTCCTGTTGTGCGTCTGACTTGACCACCATCGGTGTGTGCAGAAGCTGCGCCCCCTGCTGAAGCGGCTCAGCGGGGACTCGCTCAATCCCAGAGGACGACAACACAGCTGAATGGACGACTTCACCAGGAGAATAAAATCATTCCGGTCGCCCTTTAAAAGATGAATAAGGAAAATGTCCCAGTCCAATGTTGACTTAGAGAAGAACAAGGCTGAACTCATATAGACCCATTTCTATCGGTATCACACTGCTGTCGCATTGATGTTGACGGGTCCATATTCATGCAGATAAGATAATTGCGCGTCGTTCAGGCTTTAATAGAAGTAGGAATATGCAATATGAACATGTTCTAAATGAGCGTGGAAACAAAGAGAAAAATAAAGCAATGTGTTTCATAATATGTTGCCGGAGTAGCCAATGAAGACATCATTACAGCACACAGTTAAGGAAGCAAACACTGTTAGCCACTCTCTTCCACTCTTTTAATAAATAAACTATTTAATGATGTCTGGTGTTCGTCTATGGTACTTTGAGCTCATTGAGGCTTATTGTGAAGCCCTTAATACCCACCTTTCCCATTTAGTTTTCCAACATGGAATTAAAAGCCCTGAAAACATGTCTATCAGCCTCTTACGAACAATAGGGAGGTATAAGAACACAACATTTTCTGTCAAAGTAAGAACAGTTAATTGAGGTAATTTGACATCAACATTTGTGCACCGATCAGGATTTAGCCATGTCTAATCCAAATGATCAGATCCTGGATGGAGAGGTGCCTCAGCCCATCAGAAGATCCCATTTGCTTCTCCAATAATAACTGACGTTCCCTCTCATTTCTGGTTACATTCTATCTGCATTCCCTGCATTTCTTTGCCCAATTTCTTCTCTCACAGACAGCACGAGAGTGGCAACGCACAAGCGATTCATCGCGTGCACCATTTCTCAGGTTCTGTGAGGGTACTTTATGTTTGTGTTGCTTTTATATGTATTTGTTTTCTGGTTCAGCACTGAAAAGATGAACTAATGTTGACAGTGATCTTCATCAATGCAGTTTGAATCTCCAGTTTTAATGAACCAACTTTCAATTTCTCACATTACGACACACGGATGTTAGATGCCTATACTGAGAGCATGTCCCCCACCATCCATGTTATCTAAGTCCAGCACGTAAACGCAATCACTTCTGCCAGTGCTTGAAGGCATGGTGCAGACCAAATGATGATTACCAAAGGACTGCATTTCAAGGACAAGTGGGGATGCTCGTGCACTGAGGCTTCAGCTGACTTTGCTCCCCTCTGTGTGGGCTCAACTTAAAGCTGCTATTATCAATATTTTATATTAATAATAAAGGGGGTCGCTCAGAGTGACAAACCCACAGAAATGTCTCCCTCTGTGACTCTGTTGTTCCCTTCCTCTGCAGTTGTTTTTAGCGAACTGTTTTGGTTCACTCTCACCGCTCTCATCAGCAAAAACATTTCTCATTAAACCATTACACGCTATCTGCTGAGCACCAAACAGTAGACAGACAAAGTTAGCCTCTAGCTTATGAACATACAGTGGTAGATTTAGAAAGAGACGTGGTGCAGAGCAGCAGGAGAGAGAATATCGAACTTGAATTTACCAAGCGGACAAAAAACAACCCGAAATGAAGACTAATGTTGCTAACGAGTTCACCACATCAACTTAAAATGAGATAATGTGGTGCAGTTGTGATTAAAGCTTGTTTGTGCTTCACCCCCCCCCCCCCAGTGGCCTGAGGAAAAAAATAAAAGAGTAATGTGTTGTCATATTTGCTTAGTGACAGGCTCAGTGGGTGGATCACTTATCAACACAGAACCGGTTCAGCCCAGGCAGCAACCTCTGGTTCTGAAAACATAAGCCAATGTTGCAGTTCCTTAAACTTGCATTCTCTCTAATGTCCATCAGGGGGCGACTCCTCTGGTTGTATAGAAGTCTATGAGAAAATGACTCTACTTCTCTCTTGATTTATTACCTCAGTAAACATTGTAAACATGAGTTTATGGTCTCAATCTCTAGTTTCAAGTCTTCTTCAATACAGCATGATGTTCATGTAGTATATTCGCTACAAAATGGAAGCATTTAAGGTTAACTTCTATAGACTGCTAAAATTAGTCCTTTTTTCAATTATTTTTTGAATAAAGGCTCTGCATCACCCCAAAATCCCAAATAGCCTGTGTAATAAGGAATAGTGATATGTTAGCATGAATTATTGCGATTCTCAGCTGGACAGCGCTGTTTCTTGTGTGTAGAGTGTGTGTGTGTGTGTGTGTGTGTGCAGTGCTTTCTGCGGTACTGAATTAGCTGAGGATAGTCTCAACAAAGCCAGGTCTATTTATTTACTCATTTGTTCATTAGCCTACATATGAGCAAAGCCGTTTTTAAGGGCTATCGCTGTAATTTATTTGATGCGATTATAGCACATCTAGCAGCCATTTTTGTCAACCACAATATAAGTAAATAATGACCAAGTCAAGAAGTCAGCCGCCCACAGGGCCTTGGGTCATGCCCTCTTCCTCTGGAGGGACCTCCCTATCGACATCAGACAGTCGGATTCTGTTGGGGCCTTTAAATCCAAACTTCATCTCAACTTTTTCCCTTTAACTTTCAATTAGTTGCTTATCCTTTCATTATCCGGCCGGTGGGTCAGCAGTCTCAATCTATCATTTAAGCCTAGTAGTCTTGCCCAGGGGGATATTAACTTTCTGAAAGTCACTGCTTCTCAATAACACTTACGACCATCCACATTTTTATTAGCACAGCCAGTTTCTGGTTCTGTACGACGTCTAAAAGCCCAAACCGTTCCCATCTGGACCGCTATACAGCTACACCACATGCTGTTTGCTGACAGAGGGGAGCTGCTTGCGACCTCCGGTTCTGAAAAGTGAAGCCAATAGGGAAGTATTTTAAACTTGCATTCTTTTTAATGGCCATCAGGGGGCGACTCCTTTGTTTACAAAAAGAAGTGTGATTGTATAGAAGTCTATGGGAAAATGACTACCTCTCTCTTGATTTATTACCTCAGTAAACATGAGTTTATGGTCTCAATCTCTAGTTTCAAGTCTTCTTCAATACAGCATGATGTTCATTTAGTAAATGATGATCCATTTAGAGTCAAATAGACCATAAAGCAGAGTATGCTTTTGGGCGGGGCTACCTTGTGATTGACAGCTCACTGCCGCTACCAGAAACGTGTACGGCGTCTCTACGTCCCTCATTTTGACACAAACTGTGATGTGCTTTCTAACTTTAACCAAGCAGTTTTGTTGCCTTAACCTACCAATCGTTTCACAACATTCACAACTTTATGAGCGCGATATGGGGCTGATATGAAACATATTTATAAAACAAATTTTTGATTCAGAAACACAGTGACAACTTTTTTCTGGTGACTCTGTTGTTCAGAGACATCTTGTGAGGCTTAAAGGTCATTTGCTGAATAATAGATTCAGACTTCCCCGAAGAGGAGCTGAACAGCTGGACTATATAAAATAGTTTTGTTTATCTAACAAGCTTAAATAAATTACATTCGCCCTTAGCGGACTTCGTTACATAACTTAGCATGACAACTTATGTAATAAGACTTTTGGCTTCACACAGAGCGGTCACCTGGGTAAAACTCCTGCGTTTGCTTCACTCAATGAATGATGAAACGCTTCACTGTTAAAAACCAGCTGAGGGAGGAGCGTAGAAACAGCTGTTAGGGCATGTTGTGAGCTGGCAGGCAGCTGCTAGCAGGAGTATCCTGTTAGTGACGTAAGAAACTATTTTCTCAGAGCCACAGTACTTAGAAAGCATCTGTGGATTTACAGTGTTGACTATGAAATCGATTGCCATTGTTTGTTGTGGCTTGTTGTCATGAACGTTTTGTTTGCAAGTTCAAGGAATTGATTGTGCTTGCGTGGTTATATTACATTTAGTAGCACGCCTTTCAGTTCTGCAGCATATTAGCTCGGGATCATTGAATCTTGATTTTTTTGGTAGCGGCATTATATTGGATTGTTTGTTGCGTCAAAATTCATCAGCACCTGCTACAAACAATCCCGCCCCCTCCGTAGCTCCCCCTCCCCCGAGTCTAGTGTTCAAAAAAAATGCACACATCTGAAGAAATGACTGTACAGTTCATGCATTTGCAAGCAGCATAATATTCAAAAAGGTTGAATTGATTCGTAGCACGCCTCAATGTCACATACATTATCCCCTCTTTGCTCTTATGAGTAGCCTTTTTTCCTAGTGGTGCTTTTAGCTCGCAGCAGCTGACAGAACTCTTCCCCCCAAGAGATCTGGTGCATCATGCATGGCAGCTTTTTGTGCAATCTCCTATCACAGTCCCTTTAGTCGCTCTGGCCCGCTTCAACACCTTTACTGGAACCTTCCGTTGGTTCAGTCTCAGGTCAGCACAGAGCCTACACATTTTTTAATCGCTCCATGAGCTGTGAGAGAGCACCACTTGATTCTGAAAGCCATAGTGGAACCCAAATAATATGCAATATCAAGCTCTCATTCAAAAGCCATCCACCCTTGTAATGAATCTTGCAGAGAACAGCAGTCAGCAGGTGAGGGTGAAAAGGCTCTGGAGACTTCTGACATAACATCCTCAGGCTAAAATCTGACCTTAGATTGTGGGAGGTTAACAGGAGGAAGTTTTTTAATTGGGCTGGATCAAGGCTCATCTGCTTTTAATTATCTCTTTTATGCCCTTCTCAGAGGTTAAAACAACTGTTATCCTAGTCAAACTTTCTACATAATCCCTAAATCGCCAAAGACGGCAGCGAGTCAAACTACGACGCTCCAGGTGGCCGTGGTTATGGCGGGAGTAAGGGAGGAAGTCAGGTCACATAGCATAATGAGCGATGTAGACATATAGATATGTGTGTAGATAAGAGGCCTGAGATGGACGGAATGCTCGAAAAAACAAACACAGAACTTTCACTCGGGACATCGATGTTTGTGTCCCGCGTGACACTTATTTTAACTCAATGTATAAGTTACGTTACGTTACCCAGTGTAATTAACTTACGTCATGAACATAATGTCTACTTAACTACATATTTTGGACATACTTGTATGCATGTAAGGAGAGGAAGTTGACATGTGAAAAACTGACGCTAAAGGGGTACTGAAGGCGTCAATGATGGAAGCGTTGGGCCACTGACCAAGCCGCCGCGTTTGACGAGTTGGGAGTGAGAACGTGTGGGATGGATTCTTAACAACTCACTTGGAACATGGGATGCGACAAAAGCTACAAAACAGCGAAAGGCGGCCAGCTACATTGTCAGCGAGTTGCCG
Source organism: Anarrhichthys ocellatus (assembly GCF_004355925.1). Classification (NCBI taxonomy): domain Eukaryota; kingdom Metazoa; phylum Chordata; class Actinopteri; order Perciformes; family Anarhichadidae; genus Anarrhichthys; species Anarrhichthys ocellatus. Next base: position 206,436 of record NW_022280155.1, on the reverse strand, counting down.
TTGAAGCGTAGTTATGTCGTTAAAATAGCACTGGGAACTGGCTAACAGCATTTATTTTATCATCATCATCAGAACAGCAGTATCATCAATGCATGATGACTATTCTGTCATCATCTTTCAAGACAGTATGACCAGCATAGCATTAAAATCAGGACCACAATACATCAAACTGAACTTAACTTGAAAGTAATGAAGAGGAAGGGTGCCGCCACACAGGATGCAATTTGACCTTTTCCCCACCTGCCTTTTATTCAGAACTGACAAGCTTGCCCTGCTGGACTCCTATCATTTTGCTGCCTCTATTCTCTATTTTAGCCAGTGTCTGAAGGTACAGGTACAGGTCAGGAACACAGCCTCTGATCGGTCGACAGACTCAACCCAAGGCCTTGGGAATCGCTAGTGGGTGGCTAATTGTTTTGAAATGGATAAATAATCATAGAAAACATTCAGTCTTGGATTTACCGTATAGTTCGAAGCTTGATTCATAACGTTCAAATTTCAATAGTTATTAATAACGTACACAGACAATTGCAAGCAATAGTACACCAGCTTCCACCAACTCTTCCCCCCTCTCTCTCAAACACAGACTCACTCGTCTCTGTAATTGTTTCAGTCCTCATCATGTTTCCCTGTACCTTCTGCCTACATACGCCCAGCTAATGAAACGGGCTAAACCATCAGAAAAAAAACGTTAAAGCGTGGACAGATGAAGCTGCTCTACAGGACTGTCCAATGTACAGACATGTATGGCACATGTTCAGGGACGCCGCCACCCAGGAGAATGATATCAATCTGAAGGAATATTCATCAACAGTGACATCATATATCAGCAAATGTGTTGATGATGTGGTGATCACAAAGACAATAAGATCATTCCCCAACCAGAAAGCCTGGATGAATGGAGAGGTAATGGCACCATCCAAAGCCAAAAAAGCGACCTTTCGTTCAAGTGACAAGGAAGCATACAGCATCGCCAGAGCAAGACTGAAAGCTGGCATCAAGGAGGCAAAGAGGAGGCATCAAGAGAGCCTGGTGAGAGACCTCAGCACCAACCACACTAAAGATATGTGGCAGGCGATCCAAAATGTTGCAGGCTATAAAAGCAGGAGCATCATGAGTGAGGCCACGTTGCCAGATGAGCTTTAAGTTTGCAGCGGATGTTAGGAAAACCCTGTGAATATGAATATGAATAAAGCTGCTGTGCCTGATAACATCCCTGGTCGTGTACTAAGAACATGTGCCAACCAGCTAACTGATGCCATCACTGACAGTGTTCCCAAATGCTTCAAGACAGCCATCGTTGCTGTACCTAAAAAGTCTACAGTGTCCAGTCTAAATGACTACCGCCCTGTGGCACTCTCCCCCAAATCTGATGAATCGCTTTGAGAAACTGGTTCTCCAGCACATCAAAAAGAACATCCAAAATAACAACACCTACTTCAGAATATAGTTTGTTGATTTCAGTTCCGCCTTCAAAACAACCTCCCCCATGAACCATTGGCGATTGGCAGCCACACCTCCACTCCAGTGTTGAACACCAGAGCCCCCCAGGACTGTGTGATCGGCCCCCTCCTGTTCACGCCGTACACCCAGGACTGCGACCCCAAACATGAAGAGAACGCTGTTGTGAAGTTTGCAGATGACACTGCCATCATCGGCTGGGATTACAAGCAACAACGAGACTTCATATAGAGAGGACATCAACAACCTTGCAGAGTGCAGAGACCTACTGCTTAACGTCAGTAAAACCAAGGAGGTGATTGTTGATTTTTAGAAAAAAGAAGGTGAAGACATGCAAGTTAGCAGCTTTAAGTTCCTGGGAATCAGCATTACAAACAACCTGACATGGTCATCACACATCTCCATCCTGGTGAAAGAAGCTCATAAATGGCTGTATTTCTTAAGGACACTTCCAGCTGTCTGATGTCCTGCAACACCTCTACAACCTGAGCCTGAAGCAGGAGGAAGTCCCGGTGCTGTGGAAGACGTTGTGCCTGGTTCCTGGACCAAAAAAGACGACACCATCTAGCCTCAATGACTACCGACCAGTTGCCCTCACATCACATGTGATGAAGGTGCTGGAGAGGCTGGTCTTGGCCCACCTCCGACCGCAGGTGAAATCATCACTGGACCCTCTGCAATTTACATACCAGCCTCATGTGGGGGTGGACGACGCCATCATCTACCTGCTGCAACGAGCTCAGTCGCACCTGAACGGAACAGGTGGCTCTGTGAGAATCACTGTCTTTGATTTCTCCAGTGCATTCAACACCATCCAACCAGTGCTGCTGAGTGAGAAGCTGCGGGTGGTGGGGGTTAACGCGTCCACTGTCTCCTGGATCACTGACTACCTCACAGGCAGACCACAGTTTGTCCGACTGGGCCGTGTGCTGTCTGATACGGTGGTCAGTGATACTGGAGCCTCACAGGGAACTGTTCTGTCTCCCTTCCTGTTCACCTTGTACACCACTGACTTCCAGTACAACTCTGTGTCATGCCATCTGCAGAAGTTCTCTGATGACTCTGCAGTGGTCGGGTGTATAAGGGACGGACGGGAGTACAGGGCAGTAATGGATGACTTTGCAGAGTGGGCCGGTAGAAATCACCTGCGTCTGAACGTGGCCAAGACCAGAGAGATGGTGGTCGACTTCAGGAGGGGGACGACGGCTCCACAACCGCTGAGAGTTCTGGGAGAGGATGTGGACATGGTGGAGGAGTACAAGTTCCTGGGTGTCTCCATCGACAGCGGACTGAACTGGAAGGCCAACATCAACGCTGTGTACAAGAAGGGGATGAGTCGACTCTTTTTCTTGAGGAAACTTCGATCCTTCAACGTGTGCAGCAAGATGCTGGAGATGTTCTACCAGTCTGTTGTGGCCAGTGCACTTTACTTCACCGTAGTCTGCTGGGGGAGCAGCATTGGAGCCGGAGACACCAACAGACTTTGACAGGAGCACTTTCTCCAACAGACTGATCCAGCTCTGCTGTCACAAGGACAGATACAGGAGAACATTCCTGCCCTCTGCTATAACTCTTTATGATAAATCACTTCTGGCCAGATCATCATCCTTCAAATGACTACAACACAACACAACATGGTTGTTGCTTGTTGTTGGTGATCCTTGCACTACTGTTCAGTTTGTTTAGTCTACCTAGTTGTTAATTTAATACCATCCTAATTCATTGTATATACTGTGCATATTTTATTCTATTTTATCTTATTTTTTATTATATTATTCCATTTCTTCAAATTCAATATCTGCTCTGTTATTTTGTTGTACTGTATATATTGTGCTTTTCCATATGTAATATTTTACTCTGTAAAATGCTGCTGCTACATACTAATTTCCCCCTGGGGATTAATACATTTATATCTATCTATCTATCTAGTACTTTTTTGTTTTCTTTCCTATGTTGCAAATTGGGACTAGCAACTCAATTTCGTTTTGCAACCCTGTCGTACAATGACAAATAAAAACCATGTCACCTTTTAAGGTGCATTATGGGGAATTAAGGGGCGACTGTGGCTAAGTGGAGAGCAGGGCCGTCCTTCAATCAGAGGTGATTCGATCCCCAGCTCCGCTCGTCCATGTGTCCCATAGCTGTGCCTACGTTGTGTGAATGTTAGATAGTCTGCTGGGCAGGTGGCATGGTAGCCCCATCCATCAGTGTGTGAATGGGTGAATGATGACAAGTAGTGTGCTTTGAGTGGTCGGAAAGACTAGAAAAGCGCTGTACAAGGACAGTCCATTTACCATTATAAAAAATACAAACCCGAGACATTGAAGAGGTTGCTGATCCTCCTTTATGATTTGTGATATTTAGTTTATTTCAGATCATTTCCAGTAACTTTTTCAAACAAATGTGACCAACAATGATATAACATACCAGTGTTTGTTTTACGTAAAGAATCCTGGCTGTCCTAGTGTTAAAACAGGTTCCGACTGTATTATTATTTATTCTAAGGAAAATGCTCAGTGATTTTCTAAAACAACTGGGCACTGTAGTTTCTTAGCAAATATTACTCAAAACAGAGTGAATACTACAGTTGATGGGGACTACGTAGATCTGTGAATGGATACACATTTAGTCCACCAGTGAGTATTTTAGGCAGCAGGACGGCGTATGTGGGATTGAGTCAAAAAAAACTGCAGAGGTGTGTTCATGTTAAAGACAAAACAGATCACGCTCATTAATGCGTTATTGTACCAGCATCTTCTGATTGGCTGGCATGTGTGGATTAATTTTGAATATACTGACAGTATAATCAAAAATTCAGGTTTTTATTTTTGAAGTTCATAATTGAATGCACCAGTATTAAAGTACAGGTAAAGGACAGCAGCTGTGCAGCCTAGCTAAAGACCAGGAAACTAGCATTATTTGATTAAAAAACAAACAAGATGGTTTTCTTTAGTTCCTAAATAATCCAAATCTGAGAAAAATTCCGTTGCTGTACAGAAATTGAGCCGAGAGCAACCTTGTTTACTGCAAACTCATGACAAGGACAGAGCGGCTCTGTGCAGTCTCCCCGTTGCAGTTAATTAGTTTATAATTGTTTAGTCAAGTCATATCTTGATGAAGACTGAAGGGTCAAGCATGTTACAGCACACAACGTGCACAGAGACGCTACTCCACTCTTTGTTTCATACAGTGTCTTCCTTTGTCCAAGTCTCCCTGTCTTTTGTCTTTCTCTCCACACCCTCCTTAGAGCCGTGTTGGATAACAATGATGAAGAGCTAATACATTGAATAACTCAGAGGATCAAGTGCACATAATGCAGTTATATCACCAAGATACACCTTACTAATCGGCACTGTGAATCCAACGGCAACCCTAAATGGAAGCGCAGGTGTACTTTTATACTGCACTTCAGCACTTTGTCATAAGTGTAAACAAAAAAATAAATAAAGTGGTTTCAATGAGAAGATGAGGTTAAATCCATTTGGCCGGCCTCCAAATGTAACTATAGTTCGAGCAAAGCCCAAATTTGAACTGGCGGACATCGTGTGCTCCCTGCAAGGGGCGACTTATCGCCAGCGAGGTCGCTCAAACGAAGGGGAGAGAAATCTGCGTACTGAAAATAGAGAGGACCACCATGCAGTGTGCAGAAACGTCACAGCACGGGGCTCAGAAGCTGCGGTGGATGAGTGGGCGCAGCGCGAGTCAAGATCCGCCTCGTCTGCGTAGACCTCAGCTTTGCTCCAGTTAACAAAGTGACCATATTTGGACTGTGGAGGAGCGACGTAGAGACGCTGTATATGGCTCTGGCGCAGTAAGCCCGGCCTAAAGCATATTCGGCTTTATGTTCTATTTTACTCTAAAATGAACATGATTTACTAAATGAACATCATGCTGTATTGAAGAAGACTTGAAACTAGTGATTGAGACCATAAACTCATGTTTACTGAGCGTGAAAATTAGAGTCATTTTTTCATTGACTTCTATACAACCACAGGGGTTGCTCCCTGATGGCCATTAGAGAGAATGCAAGCACAAGAACCCGTGCAGTGCGACCGTAGATTGTACTTAAGAAGTGGACGTAGTCACCCAATGGTTTGTGGACTGACATTTTGAAGCCTCAGGTTTGGTATTTTGGTCGTCCTCATCTTGGTTTTTGCCCGTCGCCATCTTGTTTTATGGCAATCAGAAGGGATACTAGAGGGTGGAGCTAAATGCAACTAAAAGCTGAATAAGACATGGTATTTTTTTGCAAACCAAGGTTCCAATTAACATTTGTGAATTGAAGACACACTTGTGAAAGAGCTAAAGTTGTAAGACGAAAACATGGACATCTTCCAGACCAGACATCGACATGGTAGTCAATCACAAGGTAGCCAAACTAGAGATTGAGACCATAAACTCATGTTTACAATGTTTACTGTGTTAATAAATCAAGTCTGAGAAGTTTCTCATAGACTTTGATCAAATCATAGTTCTTTTTGCAACCATCATCGCCCCCTGATGGCTGGTAGAGAGAATGCAAGTTCAAGGCAACTCCGCAATGGCTTCACTTTTTAAAACCGTTGCTTGCCGCCTGATATGAACCAACATCTAATTTTTACCTTGTATTAGCATCAGTTCTATCCAAACAGGAGAGCATTCCTTCATTAAAAGAATAGCAAAGAACAACACTGAAGGCTTTTTTTTTTTTTTTTAACATGGAGAAGATGTTTTTGCTCTACTCCCGACTGGCTTCACCAAGAGTTTATTTCACAGATTGTTCATCCAATCATGACATTACTCACAGCCCCTCTTTCCAAATTAGAGACTGCTGATGAAACGGGCATCACGCCTGCTCCCATGTGGGGAGACTGTGGCTAAGTGGAGAGCAGGGCCGTCCTTCAATCAAAGGATCGGCTGTTCGATCTCCGGCTCTGCTAGTCGCGTGTCGATGTGTCCTCGAGCAAGATACTTAAACCCAAAATTGCTCCCGTAGCTGTGATAGAATCTGAATTGTAAGTCGCTTTGGATAGAAGCGTCTGCTAAATAAATGAATGTAATGTGATGGCTACAGGTGTTTCATCAACTGCACAGAAAAAAGCTGGCGTTCTACTCGTTGAACAGAACATCGGTATTGACGTTTCTGTGAAACTTCTGATTACACTGTGGATGATATTATAATCAGCGTCAACACAGCCTAAACTAGACCTATGGACATATAGATTTAGACCATCTGGGAACGTGCTCCAGGGCCAAGATGTAAGCTATAGAAAAACTCTGCCGGTTTAATCTTTCGACATTATTGACAGCGTGCAGCATCTATATAGGGATTTACAGTATCTGGGTCTATGTCAGCACGTCATAGGAGGGCAACACTGGTACCACTTACCAAGATAGCGATCTGATCATTTCTCTGCTTATCAATACGGCTAGTAGTTCTGTTCCGCACAGGTGTTACAGGACGATAACATGATAACATAGGACCAGTTGACAGGAGAAGATGGCAATTTCTTTTTTTTTTGCCAATGCCAGTTGTTGCGCTTGGTATTGTTTTCACACTGTTATACGACCAACTTTGGGTTTTGCGGTGACCCCAGAGGCCTCACAGGTGCCTCTCATTAAAAATGTTCATGGCTTCGTTAATTTGTTCTTGATGACTTCATATCAGGGTTTACTGTTTCTGTTTTAATTAGTGGGTTTTTTAATACCAATGTCCTGGGGGATTCGAGTCAAATGCAGTTTTATAAAATGTTTGCCATGGGTCCTGATTAAAAGCATTATTAGGTGGTAGGTGCACTTTTTCAATTATTTTGAAGTAGGGCAGGAGCAGATGTCCTCATGTGCTCTCTATTTTAGTTTTATACAATATGCAAAAATATAATTACAATACTTTTTTTTCAGGTGACATTTATTAGATAACTAACTGTTTTGAGAAGAAAAAAATTAACATTTTTGCTATGATGGAATAACAAAAAACAACTGGCCCCGCGTGTGTTCAGAGAGGCCAAGCTAACTAGCTTAGCGGGGAAACAACAGCAGTTAGCTGTTCCCTACTGATTCAAACAGAGAATCAAATGTCCGAAATAACCCCGTGATGACGGGATGCTTCGTCATTAACGGACAAGTCAGAATTAATGTCATTAACACAATGACAAGAACCAGTCACATATATTTATAGGACAACATAAAATGTCAAGCATGACAAATCAACACAGCAGCGCTAGAGCATGAGACATTCATATTATTCATAAAAACGACACGATAAGACAAATGAACAGTAGTAATGTTACTGCAGATGTAAAAAAAAAAAAAAAAAATGCAGTTTGTCACTTACCGAATGCTATTCAGTTAAAGACAAAGTCCATCCTCCTTTCTTTGTTGACAAAGAGTTTAAAACCGCAGTTGTTCAGTTCATCGTTTCAGTTCCAGTAAGAAGTACTTCTCCATTCATGGACGCCAGTGACAGTCGAGCCTCCCCAGTTGCGGACCGGCCGCCGGTGGACCGCGGTTGTGGAGCTCCGTTTCCCTGCGAACGCGTTCATTCATCTGTAGATCCACTCGGGTTTCTCCAAAAGTTTTCAAAAGCACCGTAGTGTCCTGCCGTGCTATGGCA
>NW_022280155.1:183632-193383 GCF_004355925.1 Anarrhichthys ocellatus | reverse complement strand
AATAAATTTGCAAAAATTTCTACATTTCTGTTTTTTTCTGTCAAGATGGGGTGCTGAGTGTACATTAATGAGAAATAAAATTAATTTTTTTGATTTTAGCAAATGGCTGCAATGAAACAAAGAGTGAAAAATTTAAAGGGGTCTGAATACTTTCCGTACCCAGTGTATATATAGCCTACATACGCACACATACATATACACATAAATGCATGCATCCGGTACGGCTATGTAAGGACGGCATTACCTCACTATATTTTTACATAACAAATAGTTGTTTGCTGCTATATTAATGCACTGAATATTGATTTCAGCAGCTTTATATTTGGTGAGACCTAAGCTGATCCAATAAACCTGTTAACAGATGTTTGTACCAAAAATAGGATAGTATTCACAGATTGCACATTATTTGCGCCTCAAATATTACTAAATGAGACCAAACAACTCATTATTGCCAGAGCAGATGGTATGTACCAATCTGTTGTATGTCTGTATATGTGTGTGTGAAAGGGGAAGGAAAAAATGTATCTTTTCCTGCTGCATCACTCAAAACTTTCTCATTCTTCCGACGTTGTCTTATGCAAGAAGTGAGCAATTACAGTTCACACCCTATAAATAATTGCAGCAACTGTTGTGTAAGTTGTTGATTGCATTCCACTATGCCGTAACCGCTTTTTGCACTTTGTAATCAAAGGAGCTGCCGAAGATGTGAAGTTAATTTCAAACATGATTAATTCAGACATAACTAAACATGATGGGTGAATCCTGCATGTGCCATTTTTTATTCATGGTTCAACAGCAGTTTTGTAGTATGGGGAAAAAGCCATATCTCTGCACAGCCTAATGCTGTTCCTCTGAGGCTTGTCTGGGACATGTTGAGCCCTACTTAGCACAAAGACTGGAATGAGGGTGAAATGGCTAGCCTATTTTAATAAAACATTAGGTGCCTTCCAACCACTCCAAAGCTGTCATACTTTAACACGTTCTCACTCCCAGCTCATCAAATACGGCAGCTTAGCAGTTACATGCATAAATCGCATTTCCAAAATAAACCTCCACGTCTGTAGAAAACTCAAAATTAGAATAGGTACGATTCTTAAAATGTTAAGTGAAGTAAGGTAACGTAACTTAAAATAACGCCACATTGGCTTTTGGTTTCACACGGGACATGAACACCAGTCTCCTGGGTGAAAGTCCTTTCGACCTCCTCCCTACGTGGACTTTAACACTCATACAAAACCTGACTTCCTCCTTTATTCACGCCATAACCACGGCCACAAATAGCGTCATAGTTTGACGCGTAGGGCCACTGGCCAAGCTGCCTCAAGTAGGAAGTGACGGGCTTCATACTTTCACATTGTATCTTGCACCAACGTAAATAATTATATGCTTAACTAATGATCAACCAAACATTTTTTTGTAATAAACAAAGAATCAAATGTGAAATTGTCTCACACACAGTGCAAAATTTACAGCAGTCCAAGTGTATGCGCTGGAAGGTCTTGCATGAAAGCGGAGAACGATCCGGCAGTGAGTGTGCGTGAGACTGGGGTTTAAATAGTGGATGTAGCAGAGTGAGCAGGTGAGAGTAATGAGCTGATGAGGTGAGTGTGACTGGCAGGTGCACTGAATGAACTGATTAGGTGAGTGAGGGGTGGAAAAAACAGGATAGTAGTGGCAGAGCTGCGACAAATTTCACACAGCAGCAGACAGCTTTTTTCTACAAATATTGTGGAAAAGTAATTCACCACCCTAACCCTAACCCTAAAACAAGATAGAGCAAAATTGTACATGTCCAACAAATAAAATCAGTTGGGAATAAGCCAGTGAGTCTTCAAAAGAGATTTAAAATAAGAGTATTTCCAAAAATATTAAACTATTCCATTAAAAAACTGGGTACAAATATGTGTAAAAGGACTTCATATGAAAGGATTTTGTCTATCTGTGTTTTGTGACCCCGTTCTCATTCCGAGGGCGTCAAATACTGACAATTTGTCACGCCCCTCGGCAGTGTGATGACCGAGTACAAAGACAGAAAAATAACTCTTAAAAGTAAGAATGCATTTTACTTCGTTTATGTGCTTAGGTTAAATAATTGTTTTCGTTGCCTAAACCTGAGCGGTTGTTTTTGTTTGATTTTACAACGTTAACCACGTGTTTACTGCGACCGTAGTGGAGCGTAATAGTTTGATCAGCTGTGACTGAAAGTAACCAATCATCAGTATGTGACTAGTTGGGAAGAGAATGTGTTGAACTTAACCACATGCTCTAATAAATTTATATTTAAAATCTTTCATCAGACATGACGGACAGAAGGTGCCTCCATCATGGATACTAAAAACAGCGGATCACTTCCTAACGCATACTTTGCCTCAAGACTGTATCTGACGCTTCCTGTTAGCATCTGTGAGGGGCGAAGTTCCTTTATGCAAATGTCAAATGAATGACAGAGATATCTGGACGTGCTGTCACTCACGGCCACGGAAGATGAACTTGTCTGGGACTTGGACTTTGCAAATATGTGCCTCGGGACCCTGCTCTGGCAATCCTTGGTTCACTTCCAGTGAACAGTGTCAGACTTTGAGGGTGAAAGTATAGAGTTTTACCTGTAAGAAAAGGGATATCATTTTCACAAGGTTAATCAGAAGTGGATGTACTGGCCTGCACCATTCTTTCGCCATTTACCTGGCCACTCTCCACCATCACCACCACGTCGTCTTACCCCCGCCATTTTTATCTCCTGCCTCACTCCCTCATCGCCAGGCAACAATAACTAATTTGATTAAGATGGCAATCAGTAATATGGGACTTTAATTATAACAGTTTTCTTTTGAAAAATGTTCAAACGTGGTGACATTATTTTTCAAAGTTTTGGTCGGTTCTCAAACAGCCTTTGCCAGACATTAGCAAGGATTCATTAGCCAGTAACAGGTTAAGACAAAAAATATTAGTACATTCTCAAATTTGATTATAATCTGTTTTATTTCAGGGTTCACTGTCAGATTATGATTACATTGTAGTTTGAAAGGTTTACATTTTTAGATCAGCGTTTATTTCAGCATAGTTTGCCATTACTGTTTGTGTACTGAAAAAAGATTGAAGTTAGACAAAATCCATCCATTTGTCTGTGTAATGTTTGCACTAAAAACAGATAACTTTAGTTCAATTGCCGTCCACCTATTGGTATCTTGTTAGCATCCACGCTGAGCTCGTCAGATAGTTTCCCACTCTTTTCCTCATCAACAACATTTAAAAGTGCTTCTCTCAGACCTTCAATTCGGCTACTTGAGGGTCAAGGATGGACAACTGCACCAGATTCTGGTTCTGGAGGGGAAATTCCTCTACGAGGTACTTTACAGCAGCCTTGTAGCCATAGCCTTACATTAGCTAAGACATTCAGGAAGCTCCAACAAAAGAAAGACAACTTTCTTTGTATGTGCACAGTTTGTCTCTCACTCTGGCAATGAGTGACGCATGCTTGCAACTCTGCAGCAGTCCTTGATACAGATTTAAGTGGGCTTGAAACTGTGTAGCATTATCGATCAAAGCCACAATAATCCTGTCCCTCCTATCACTATTTGTGTCTGACAGATTTTTGGATCTTTTGGAGGAATGTGATTGCCTGCAAACCACATATTTCCTGGAACAAATCCCTGCATTTGGGTTGATACTGAATTTCATAGAATATCATAATTTTACCTGCTCCACATACTGATCAAAAGATTTTTGGCAGCCTTGTTGACAATATAAACCATATCCCCCTGAATGGTTTAGATCTATCCGTTTAATCAATGCCTCCACACCATGTTGTTGGTCCCTCATGACATTTCGATTATCCATCACTGCACAAATCACTTTGCTCCATTCCAATCCTGCTTCATCAAGCATTGACCCGAGATGCTCGGATGTGATGTTCCCCAATTCCTCATTAAATAATCTTAATCAAATGTTCATGTATTTGTTTGTGGTTTCATCCATATCGAGGGATTAAATTAGATTAGTACTCAATTTTCCAACTAACTCCCTCTTTAATTAAACTTTAACCACACCATGAGCCAGTTGGCACCAATATTTCTATAGCTATTACAATAGCTGGGTCTACGACATATCTATGTACAAAATAAAAAACTTTTTTATTTTTATTTTATTTAAATTGTCACAGGACACTTCGACCAGCGGACAGGAGGAGTCAGGGATTGTGAAACACAAATTTGAAAACTAGTACAAAGCTTACGGAATAATTAACAGTCAAGATTATTTACCTCAAACAATGGAGAATCTGGCAACCCGGATCTAATGTGTCGGCAGGGCCACAGCAGGAGGCACAACCACAGTCCCGGTATAACCACGATCCATGGAAACCTGCGAGGAGAGAAAGCAGAAGAATCCGAGGAAGAAGCAAAGCTATTAATGTTCATTAATGTGACATGAATTCATACAGAAGGAGATAGAGAAAGAGGAGAGAGGAGCTCAGTGTATCTTAGGAAGGCCCCCGGCAGTCTAGGCCTACAGCAGTTTATCTAGGGGCTAGTTCGAGGTTAGCCTGATCCAGCCCCGAGTATAACCGTCATAAAGGAAAGTCTTAAGCCTACTCTTAAATGTGGTGAGTGTGTCTGCTTCCCGGACTGAAACTGGAAGCTGGTTCCACAGAAGAGGAGCTTGATAACTGAAGGCTCTGGCTCCCCTTCTACTTTTTGATGCTCTTGGAACCCTTCTAAGAGCACAGGGAACATAAGGGAATATGTTTCTAACATAGGGAACAATAACCTCTTTGGTGCCTGGCCAATTAGGGCTTTGTAGGTGAGGAGAATGATTTTAAATTCAGTTCTTGATTTTACAGGGACTCAGTGCAGAGAAGCTAATACAGGAGTAATATGATCTCTTTTCAAAGTTTTTGTTAGTACACGAGCTGCAGCATTCTGGATCAACTGGAGAGATTTAAGGAATTGCCGTAATCTAGTAACCTGACTTTTGTAATGTTATGTAGGTGAAAAAAGGCAGTCCTTGAAATGTGTTTTACGTGGGAGTTAAAAGACATATCCTGATCAAAGATAACTCTGAGATTCTTTACGGTAGTAAATGCCACCAATGCCATCTAGAGAGACTATATCATTAGATAATTGATTTCGAAGGTGTTCTTGGTTTAGTAGTTTAACATCAGCAAGTTGCAGGTCATCCAGGTTTTTATGTCCTTAAGACTTCAAGTTTAGTGAACTGGTTGGTTTCGTCTGGCTTGATCGATAGATATAATTGGGTATCATCTGCATAACAATGAACGTTTATAGAGTGTTTTCTGATAATATCGCCAAAAGGAAGCATATGGATAAAATTTGTCCAAGCACAAAACCTTGTGGAACTCGGTGACAGACTTTCGTGTGCATGGAGGATTCATCTATATTTACATATATACTAACTGGGATCAATCTGATAAATAGGACTTAAACCAGTTTAGTGCGGTTCCTTTAATGCCAATCAAATGTTCTAGTCTCTGTAACAGGATGTAATGTCCAATGGTGTCGAACGCAGCACTAAGGTCTAACAAGACAAGAACAGAGACAAGTCCTTTGTCTGATGCAATTAGGTCATTCTTCATTTTTACCAGGGCTATAGGAATACACGGCTGTGACTCTCTGTCAGCCTGACTACAGTGCTGACAGAGAGCACTGTACTGCATATGGCGTCTGTATGGGTGTCCATGTACAGCAGAACCTCAGAATCAACATCAGGTATTGTAGTTTATATGTTACAACCTGGCTCAAAGGCTGCAACATAAGGGAGACAAGACAAAGAAGAGGAGGGGAGTCCAGCCATGGTCAGATGGCACTTCTTTATAGCTGGTCCTTCCAGCAAGCTCAGGTGTGGCTCATCAGCGGCAGATTAACATCCTGAAAGACAGAATAGACACCAACCAGGACACAGACCCCTAGTGGAAGGGAGGGGTCCCCCCCTCTCTCTCTGTTGAAGTCACAAGATTTAAAGTTGAAGCAAAGTGAGATTTGCTTCTAAACACATTATACATGTTAAAAAATTATTACAAAAAACATGTGAAAAGACAAAGTACTGAAATAATAAGCCTGATTGATGCTTGCCATATCCACGAGGGGTTGCAAGTGTCTTCGCGGCCAAAGTGACGTCACACCATCATACACAACCTTTTGCGGGGGTTCTGCGCACCAGGTTTTCGTCTGCACATCTAAAATTTTGTAACTGCGCAGATGGGCGGAGAAAATTAAGAACTTTGAAGAGCTTTGAGAATGTCAGTTTACCCCAAGGAGAACCCCGCAAGGGAGTACAAAAGACCCAGACATTTCTCGTCACGATTCCAGGTCAACCAATGTCCGTACAAACTGTCCATGCCAAATCATGGCTCGGTAAAGCACTGGAGCCATCTTTTTCAGAAACCCTCCCCCAGAGCTGTATAAAAACTAGAGCAGATATCATCAGGGGTTTTGCTGTTAAATCTCCAATCACAACACCTACTTTTCCGCAGAATTCAGATAGCTAACTAACAGTGGTGTACTGGTCATCTGGCACACCGGGACAAACCATGGTGGGCCCTGTTGTGGTTGTTGAACGGTAGCTAAATTGTTTTGTGCGTTACAACCCCCGCAAATTGACTCGTTTCAAGATCATAATTTGATAAATTAGGTCCGACAACATTTGTAAAGTCTAGTGAAAGTCGCACAATTTAATTATTTTATATCCATTCAAGTTAGCATAGGGCTAAACCGTATAGCTGGCTCGGCCGGTGGAAATCTTCAAGGTACATGCTCTAGAGCGTTAACATTCTGCAAGTATATACTGTAACTGCACATATTTAATCAACCCTCACCTATGATGCTGTGGTTTCAGAGCCTTCAGCAGACACACCCCCAGCGCAGAGGATACAACTTGTTTTTTTCAGGATTTTGAAATTTAAATTTTGAAATTGAATTCAAAAATTTTATGCACTTGCATTTTTTTGCATTCAAATTTGGCTGGGTGGTTATTAAATATATTTATCGGCATGACAAACTCATACACATATTTGTTTTTGTTTCACAGGGACTTAAACATTGTAGTCTGTGATCGATATCTTAACAAAAGCCCCTTTCCTATTGGACAAAAAACACAATTACATCTACGAACGTCTGGCTTTTGTCTTCAGCGGGAATGGTTACCATCAGCATTCCTTCCTGGCACAAACGACTCTGCAGTAGTCACGAGTTTATTGGCTCCAGCTCCGATCGGCAGGGATGGAAACCTGACACCTGGGTGGACACGCTAATTTTGACCCCTTGTCCTGCGCGATGCTATGTGATGAGCATTGAAGTAAATATATAATAAATGAAAACAATAGGGATTTGGACAATTCTTCTAATTTATTAACACAGAGAAGCCTAAGCTATTTGTCAATCTACATCAGGGGTGTCAAACTCATTTTCACTCCGGGCCACATCAGCATCATGGTTTCCCTCAAAGGGCCGGTTGTAACTGTAAAACTGTATAACTGTAACTACTCCTAACATATTGTTAAATAACTATCTCTGCTTTTGATTATTGTTTATTCAAGTGTAAAAATATTGTACATGCTGTTATATAAATGTGAAATGATATTTAAGCACATTTCTGTTATTATAACATAAATCATTTTAATTTAGGGTTAAGAAACCCACATTACTCTATCAAAGATAAAACTATTAAAGAAAATAACAAAGACAAATATCATCAAACACAAGTTATTACATTAACTTTGTTCAAAGCTATTTTTGTCACCTCTCTGCATCACTAATGTCCCTCCCTGTCGTCGTCCCGTGCATGGCAGCTACATCCAAGAGCTCCTCACTGACAGTCAGGTCTGCCTTCAGCCTCTTACAAACATTGATAGATGATGTATCTCGTCTCTGAGCTAGCTGTGTTGTTGTTAGATTGCTGCTAGTTCCTGAACTCGGTCTGAGATGGTGTTTCTTCACAAACTGACATTTATAAAAGTCTGTATCTGGTCGGAGCTCACCTGCTCACATACCTTTAGCATGCACTGGGCTGTAGCTTTTGTAAAGATATTCTGCTGTGATTGCAGCCTGCCTTTTAATTCTTGGACAATTTTATGTTTTTCTTGGAGGTTAAATTTAGCTCCGTGTTTGGTGTCAAAATGTCGACGTGAATTGTATCCTTCATCACCGACACGCATCATAACACAGAAGACAGACCCGTTTTTCTCCCTGAAGCACAGACATGTATTCGCTTTCCCATCTTAAATTACATCTTCTTCCCTCTGCATCAATTTTTCTCTTCGTGGACATTTTGGGAGTATTTATCTTTTTCAACTCAATCACTTGTTGGAAAACCGCTTTACGGGCTGTTCCCTCTCCTGTCCACCTGTTGTGATAGTTTTAATGTCGGTACACAGACAACATGCTATCTCATAATTTCAACTTTCTATCTCATAATTTCAACCATGGGGATATTTTTATTTTCAAGTCTAACTTAAATGTTTTTTTCCAAAATTAAACAAAAAAAAAATTTATTTTTGCTGGTGGATTCGCGGGCCACATAAAATGACATGTGATCTACATCAAATCCACCTCTGAAGTGGGATCCAAATGATCCTGAATTTTATCATCAATGTGATCTAAATTTTTGCTTTAAATTATGAAATACCTAAATGCAGCATTTTGTCACCACTGACCCAGCTGTTGATATTGTCCGGCCAGTTTTTACCCTCTCAGCAAAACGTACTTTTCAACCATTTACTTCGGTACAACCTCGTTTAGTGAAAACACAATACACTTTTCACTTTCCTGTTGTCGTTTCATCAGAATATTCCATCACATCTCCACCATAATAAAATGTTTTACATTTTACACTTTAAAGGGAGATATTCTAAGTATTTTTATTATTTTATGTTTTTGATACTTCAAGTACATAATATGTGTTACTTATGTGAAATTCTAAATGCAGGGATTTTATTTGTTAGAATTTTTTTTTGGTTTATCCTTTTAACCATTTAATTTTTTTCAATTTCCTCCAGACATGTTTAGTGAAAACACAATACACATACCTTTCTTATGGCCCTTACATGATCACCTTTAAGTAGCTTGTGTGAAGGATTAAATAATGGGTGAGATTGGAGCCACGGTCATCTGTTTATTCATTGAAATTCTTCTGATGGGGTGAACACACACTGTCAAGGACACGCCGTCATCTCACCGTTCAAGGCTCAACAAGGGCTGCCAGATTTAGCTAATTAGCGATGTTAGCTAGAACAGCAACAATGCCAAAGTGATTGTGAATGAGCTACCTAGCTGCTACCGCATTAGCCTGTGTTCGTAGCGACGGTCCACCTTTCTTATCGGCAAGTCGCAGAAGGAGTGATATCTTTTTTTTTTTCCTTACTCTTGATTCTTATCAATCTTTTTAAAATTGATCTGCCAACAAAATCCAATTCTAAATGTAATAAAACAGCAGGACAGCATACTGAGGCTACAGCAACATTTCATTAAAATACAGTACAGTTAGCAAAGTTGTTTAAAGCAGAGCAATGTAGTTCTGCTTCAAGAAAATAGAGCCCTCCTCTCTGATCCTCTTCCTGTGTTGGTTTCCTATAATACCGTATTTAGTATTTGTGCGGAAGAGGGTCTCCTGTGTGAACAACAATAGAGTTACACATAATCAGATGAAGACGACTCTTTTAGGCTTAAGACTTTCCTCTTTGATAGCACTAGTTAGGGCTGGCTCAGGTTTATATTTAGGGCTGGCTCAGGTTTATAGTTAG
>NW_022280155.1:147191-183622 GCF_004355925.1 Anarrhichthys ocellatus | reverse complement strand
TATAGTTAGGGCTGGCTCAGGTTTATAGTTAGGGCTGGCTCAGGTTTGCCTTGGACCAGCCCCTAGATAAGCTGCTATAGGCCTAGACTGCCGGGGGACTTCCTAGGATACACTGAGCTCTTCTCTCCTCTTCTCCATCTCCTGTATGAATTCATGTCCCATTATTAATGCACATTACTGACTTTGCTTCTTCCCCGGAGTCTTTGTGCTTTCTCTCCTCACAGGTTTCCATGGATTACAGTTATATCTGGACTGCTTTTGTTATCATTGTTATTCTTTTATATCCACTTCTGCTGATATTAGTAGCCACAATGTTTCCATCATTATTATGCATACTACTCTCATTATATGAATCCTTTCTGTCATATGCATTGAATGTGTTGTAACTGTTATGTTTTTCATTCTGTCCACATGACATCTATCACACTTCTGTCCATCCTGATAGAGAGGATCCCTCCTCTGTTGCTCTCCCTAAGGTCTCTTCCTCTTTTCTCCCCGTTAAAGGTTTTTTTGGGGGAGTTTTTCCTGTTCCGATGTGAGGGTTCCGGCACAGAGGATGTCGTATGTGTACAAATAGTTAAGATCTCTGAGGCAGATTTGGGCATTTGGGCGATACTAAATTAAATTGAATTTGGTTGTTGTGTCTGAGTTGCTGCCGGTCAAAACAATCACTAATAAAGTATGCAGGACGATCTTATTTGTTAACATCACAACGGCAACAGCAAAGAAAGAGGGAATGGAGAGCTCTACTCCCTGCCCACATGTTTTTGCAGCCAATGTTGAGATTCACTGAAAACAGACCATCGACAAAACAGATAGAGGAAGTTACCTTTTTTTTTTTTTTTAAAGGTGCTAAAGTTGAATTAACACCTCTTTCAGAGCCTTCCTCTACTTTTCCAGCACCAGTAAGTGGAGTACAAAAAAATCAATTCTTGAGATTTCTTGAGGTGAAAGTATCAAAACTTTGTTTGCTGACGGTTGTTGGTGGGGTTTTGTCAACCGCCATCTCCTACAGAATTATAATACAACTGCATTCTCAACTCGTTAAGTCCCGCCCCTCAAACGCAGACAATGGTAGCATAGTTTCGGCCAGGGTCCGGCACAGCAAAGGGTCTATAACGCGAGATAAAACATGTTTCCTCCTGAGAAGCAATTGACGAAGCGGTGGCATTTTTTTAAGGAGACCAAGCTGGTTTTGTTTGTACCGTCTGATCAAATACAGATGAGTGATTAAATGATGTGTCAGTGTCAGGTGTCACGGACAAAGCGCAGGACCTCACTGATCAGAATCAAAGCACCCAACCGTGGCGCTCTGCGGTGTTTGGGGGCCACAGCACACTAAACCAATAATCAGACTCCCACCGAGCGCCGCACATCTCACTATTGGATTTTCGGCCGTTCCGACTCCACTGACATTCCCAGAAACTCAGCAGGCTGACCACCATCCGCCTGCCTTTTTGTTCTCCTGATGTCCATCTCTCAGTATTTGTCACACCTTGTTGCATTTAGAAGACATTGAGTTCAGTGCTGGTTGCTAGCGTTCTTGACAATGCGGCGGCAAAAATCTGAATGCATGCCGATATCAAGAGGATGCAATCGATCAATGCTCAATACATTCCAGTTTAAATGGATCCCAAGAGGACTGAAATATTTGGGTATTAGGCTGTGTTCAGATATCGAAAACATAATTTCTATTAATATGGTTCCTTTAATGCAAAAAAATAAGTTACATTTAAACAAATGGAAATTAATAAATCTTACTTTATGGGGAAAATGATACCAGTAACCATTTCTGAGGAAATATAATCATTCAATTATGTTTTTTTTATGGAATGACAAAAGGCCGAAAATTAGTATGAAAAAACTCTTTGCCTGAAGACATAGTGGGGGACTAGCTCTTCCAAATATGGAAATATATAACATAGCATTTTAAATGAATAAACTAGCACTGGGCAATGAATCTAACTCTACGTGGGTAAAAATGGAGGGAGTACTCACAACGCCATCTCGGGATATGGACTCGCTGTCACACAACAAAACAGATAAAACAAAGAAATCTCATTTTACAACACTCTCAGTGGGCATGAGCAAGGGCACACACCATTCTGGAGATTTCTCAATACAAACAAAACTACTCCTCCATTTGGAATAACCCTCTCATCTGTCTAGGGCAGGGGTCGGCAACCTTTACTAACCAAAGAGCCATTTTGTCCTATTTTCCACCAAATAAAATTTGTCCGGAGCCGCAAAAGCTATTTGATATCACAGTTTATAAAGTGTTATATATAGTTATATTATATATACAAAAACTATAGTTTGTTGTATTTATGAAAATATAGAACAAGAATAAAGACAATTCTTCACATTTTACTGCAATTTTACCTGTTATAACAATATCAAACTCTTATGAAGAGCTCAGTTTGCTGCAGCAGCTGAGGAATCACTTTTTTTCGCTCATCTCCAGCATGACACTTTTCAGCACATGCTGTGTGCTTGTTCTGGAAGCATAGAGGTAAGCCAGCATCGTTGGCAGTGAAAGCAAATGAAGACGTCCACGCAGAGTTAAAAATGGGCCTAACGACACCCCTGGCCCTGAGAATCATTTTATTTAATTAATCATTCAGTTGATGATTTGGTGAGCAGAAAAAAAACAAAAAACAAACATCTATCTGATTGAAAGACATAGTTCGTTTCGGGGTCTCTGGTCACCTGGTTGATGTCCACTCTGTGAGTGGCCCTACTCTTCGAACTACGACACTCTATAAACGCCTCTGGTGGCAGTTTCTGATTTGTCGGCGACGGCGTGCTCAGTTTGAATCACATGGCGAGAGCAACGGCGGCCCAAGGAACAGGAAATGAGCAAAAAGTCACATGATGCTGATAAGAGGGCCAAAGCACACGGAGACTAAATGAAAGGAGAAGAAAGTGGAAGGGAGGAGGAAGAGAGGGACACTTCAAAAGAATCGCAATTATTTTTGCTGTTTTTTTGCCAGACAAAGCCTCGGCCTCCCCTCCGCACAAACGCTTTCATTTATCGCAGGAGGCCCTTTGATCTCTGCCACAGGGGCCCGGCTCTCTGAACTAAACTTACACCAACGTACAGCGCTCACGCAGACTATGCATGGTTGACTCCAGCTTATGCCCAATCCTTTCTTTTTAATGGAAAAAATAAAAAAACATACCGAACTGACCTGAACTCCAGATGTAATATTTTCTTTGGGCGGCCTTCGTCGTCTGCAGTTAAAGAGAGAGAGGAGACTGTTGTACAGCAGCAGCATTCACGTGGCAGATATCCTTCCAGAGGGCGAGAAAGGTACGATGTCTAGGTTCAGCGTATCTTCCGAGAAGTTATTTCTTTATTTTTTACTGGACTCCAATGAAGGAGTAGAACCATCTCAACGAGGATCAGAAGAAATGGACAGCATGTGAGTTAAATATGAGTGTCACAGCAAAGGGTCTGAATACTTATGACCATGTGATATTTCAGTTTTTCTTTTTTAATAAATTTGCAAAAATTTCTACATTTCTGTTTTTTTCTGTCAAGATGGGGTGCTGAGTTAATGATTAATGAGAAATAAAATGAACTTTTTTGATTTTAACAAATGGCTGCAATGAAACAAAGAGTGAAAAATTTAAAGGGGTCTGAATACTTTCCATACCCGCTGTATATACATACATACATACATACATACATACATGCATATAAACTACATTAAATTAAATGAAGAATTTCTTATTTTCTTTGGTATTTCCGTCCTACACAGATATGCAATAATGAATGCTGGGTAACATGTATGATGTGTCAGTGATGGTGTCCTACGTGAACACACACTTTCTGCTATCGTTGGTGCAGTTTATGTTACATTTCTGATGAAACAGTTTGTAGTTCATACCTGGTTAACTCTCCATGAACAAAGCCTTAATTATTTGTTGTTTTTTCACAAGTATTTAACGTAGGAGAGGTTTTCAGGGGCTTTAAAGCTGCTCACGGGTAACATAGAAGTCTGCTACCCCAAGCTCATGAGAGGTGAGGGTTGGAGCACGGGATCGAGTGGTAAATCGAAAGCTTGGCCTTCCCGGCTCAGCGCCCTCTTCACCGCGACAGACGGACATCAGATACCGTAACAGACGGAACATCAGCCACGGCTAATCTCACCCTAAAACGCCCGCTCTCTCCTCTGAGAAGTCGATATAGTTCAAGCAGGGCAAAAGTGTAACGGCTGTCCTTGACAACTTTCAAGTGACGCACAATTAAAACTCAAAAAAAGAAAAAATAGTCTGACAGTAAATAAAGATATTTATTCATTTTATTTGATGAGAATCTCAGCTCATGCAAGGATACAGCTCTTGTAAACAAATATCACTTGAAAATATGTTATAAATGTGCACAGATTTTCTTCTTCGTCTCGGTGTCAAACTCTGGAATGTACAACAATGTGGAAGTTGAGTCGTATTACAGATTATTACATGTAGCCCGAATATTTCATCGCCCGGCCATATTGGTTTAAGAGCCGCTTGCTAAAAGGGCGTGTTAGGCATCGACACATCGCGCAAGGGCCAACGCTCTGTAAGGTCAGACATGCAGTATCAACTTGCACTCTGGAGTCCACAATCTGACATCTTGGACTCTGTTACAGTTTTGCGGACAGACACCAGTGAAAGCACACACACACACACACACACACACACACACACACGCGCATACACACGCACATCCAACATATGGAAGGAAGCCTGAAGATGATTTAAAAGCAAAGTAACACTTGATTAAGACATTTGTGAAAGACATGTTTAAAGATATTTAACATTAAAAATATAAAATGACGAGGAATGATATTAACCAGTACTCGTGGTACACGGGAGTAGATGTGAAACAGTTGTACAATATTGTGACTTGGAATTAAAAGCTGCTGTGTATATTGTGAACACTGAAACGTTCCTCTGACCCGTATAGCAGACCAGAGAACTTGGGGGGGCTAAACCACGCTGCCGTACATCCAGAGCTCGGGGCTAACTCACATCACCCGGTGCATTAGTTCTACTCATTTCTGTAGCCCTGAATCTTGCTCGCAGGGAGATACTTTTAAAAAAATAAAATAAAAACGAGATGAGCATAAAGAAGGGCAGCAGTAGTTCTGTGCTGCTTTCCCCCCCACACAGCAGCGTACGGTTAGCCAATGAGCCCACTCCTTTTCTGTTTGTAAGCTTCCTCCTAAAGTTCTAATGAGTAGGATTTGAACGTTTTTTTTTTAGCCGTTGGCGACTTCTACTGGTGGTATCAGTGAAACTGTAAAATGCACAACTTGTTATAAATCGACGACTTTGCGTATCTCGTTTGTAATTGGAAAAATAATCCTCATCAAATGTTTTTTTATGCTGTATATTTGTGTATGTTTTTTTTAATTCAACAGTCGATGTTTTTTGAAGATCTTTTTTAAACTTCATATATTTCATATATTAATATCGGCCTCGATAATCCAGTATTGGTCAGGCAACAATGTTAATGTGTAAGTTTAGCATGTTAACATTTGCTAATAAAGACTTAAAACCGACTGCACCTTGCTGCAGTGACTTAGAAGTGCACTCCAAGGTGTGTCAGTATGCCGTGACCTCACTGTGTGGGTGTGGTCAGAGAGGTGTCAGTGAAAAACTGCTCTCCAGCGTGGCGTTAGGTTACTCGAAAATATTACCCTGAAAAGTCAGAGGATAAGTGAAGATATAACATGTGGTAACAATGAACGCGTCCGTTAAATATTGAGATATTTCAAATCAATAACTTTGATCTGTTGATGGCGTCGAACAAAAAAAACTGAAACAAAAATCAGGGGGTTGCAAACATCGTTAGGATTCGCCCTCTGGGGACCATGAATGCACCAAATGTCTTTGCAATCCATACAATAGTAATCGGCATATTCCAGTTTGGGTCCAAAGAGGTGGATCGACAAACTACGTGAGAGACGGATGGCGATTGTTAGCTCTAGAGCGATGATGCTAAAACACACAGATTGCACCAATTTCACCCGGGATTGTCTCGTTTTTCAACACACACAGAAAGTTCCACCAAGAATAAGTAATGTGAAGGATTATATAATCACGTAAAAAAAAAAAAAAAAAAAACCTACACATAGGGGATTTAATTCATTTTCATTCACGCTCCTTCCAGTTTAGTGTGTACTCGGAATGTAGACCAGAACAGATCATGTAGGATGAGGAGAAGACAGCTGATTCTCATGCGCGACACAAAGCAGAGACAAACGAATCGCTCTGAATCAGAGAGGGATGGGAGAAAGGAGAGGAAGAGGTAGAAAGGGGATTAGGTTAAGAGGCTTAAAAGCAGGTTGCAGAGATGATCACTGTGTTGGTCAGCAACCTTGATAACAGAAGAGTGCAGTCTGTCTTATTGTGTTGTGTGCATGTGGATTCGGTTTGCATGGTCTGCAGAATATAGAACTCTGAATGAGAAACATTCCCTGCGAGCGAAACAGCTCGACAAAAAATAGAAGACACCATCATAGGAGAGGCCCTGGATATAGCATTTGACTAGGCATGTCAGTAGACTTAAAAAATATAGATATACAATATATCATGCTGCAAACTGTCCAGACACCGTTGTGATATATATATATATATATAGATATATATATATAGATATATATATATATATATTCGCTCCCGTTAAAAACTTAATATAATTCTTTTTTTTTTCTTCTTTTTTTTTTTTTTAAAAACAGGCACAGTAGTGTTACCCTGGGCAGAAAAAACATAAAAAAGAGGAAAGAAAGCAGAGCGCTCTCTCTCCGAAAGCACCGCAGACTCGGGGTGGAGCACTGGGAAAAGAAAAAAAATGAATTTGCTTTGAGGAATCAGAAGATGTTAACTGAAATCGAACATTTTCTCTTTTTTAAAATTTGTGCATCGTTTAAAAAAAACAAACAATTGAGGCGAGGAAGACAAGCGCTCCCTTGCTTTATACAAAGTCAGTAGTACTGAGAGCGAACCTCCTCCCTGAGGGGTTCAAGGAACGCTGGAGTGACAGGGGAGAGAGTGGGAGGGGCAGCGCAGTAGTTTGAAGTAAGGCCTCTGTTGTAATTTTGTTGTGTTGGCAAAAAAAAAAGAAAAGAAAAAACATATATATTTGTAACTTAATTACATGTAGCTTGATAATGTTTTTATATGTGCAAAAGTGTAATTCTTACAAATATGGGGAGAGTGTATTTTCGTAGGTCACAGAAAAAAAAAAAAAAAAAAAAAAAAAAAGGATTGTGCGCCCGGGGGTTCTCGTGATTTCCCCCCCCTCTCCCCCGTCCGCTGAACAATCCGTCCGGGTCACCGCCCCCCTTCTGCCGCTCTCCGGTTGGTCCGAAAGGGCCGGCGGCTGATCTCGAGGCTCACCGCTGATCGGGACGCCGGCTTCACGTCGAGTGGACGGTCCGCTTCAGTTTTTCTATCTCTATCTGTGAGGACACAATGACACACACACACACACACACACACACACACACACACACACACACACACACTCAGTACGGGAGGCTGTGACGCTGATAGAGAACTTCCCATCCCTCCAGCAGAGTTTGTCTACTCTATCTGCCAGGGAGGGTTTTGAGCCCGTGATCCAGGCAACGTTGATCCCCGCTGTGAGGCACAATGGTGGAGGTTTTATTACTGCCGGGGATTAGGAGTACCGGAATGACAATGAAGCCGGAGCCAGGAGCTGGAGGAGAACTTCAGCCGACGTGGACCAAGTGAAATTGAATGATTCCTACACATTAAATACATTTTCGCAAAGCTGAATTCTTTCATTTTAGGTAGCTCTTATAACACTGATGTATGTTACAGTGATTCGTTTTTAATGACTTATTCGAGGCTATTAAAAGGGGGCCAGTTAAGAAATACAAGAGTTAATGTGCACAGGAAGCCAGCGGAAAAAAGATTTTCTATGGAAGGGAAAGAGAGAAAGCATTAAACAATCCATTCGAATCGAGAGGAAAAGCTCCAAAGTCCTGAGGGAAAAGAAGTGTGACTGCAATCTCTCCATTGTTTTCATCATCTTCGTCTTTCCCTGGTTGGCGTCTCTTCTTCCTACACATCTGTGGGAGTAGAAATGAACCGTGTGGTGGGGGAACTAATCTGCGGCTATGTTTCTGTGTGTGTGTGTGGACTGTGTATGCCGAGGGCTTTCTGCAGGGGGCTCCATCCTCCTGTGATGTGATTGGTATCGACGCCGTGCTGGGATGGGCCGGGGTTCGCGTCCACCGCTGTTTGCTTTTTTTTGTGATGCCGGGTCACGCCAGAACACAGGGAGGCTGAATGTGTTCACTCTCCAGGGACCACTAAAGCGAGCACGCCGCCAGCCATGTGACTAATGGAAGGAGCTGACCCAGCTTACATAAAATATTATAATAATCATTTAAAAGAAAAAAAACATTGGCTGAACGGTCTGCTCTTTTTTCTTTTGATACAATGTAACAAGCTGTAATGAAGCACGGTACAATGTGTTTGATGGGTGTGCATTCCAGCCATTGTCTTTGTTCTGGTCTTCATCAACATTTGGCTAAACTAATGAATGTCGACAGCCCGGCATGTGTTGCTATGGCGATCAATGTTACCTGCAAGGCCACGCGCTTCAGCCTCTCCTCATCCAGCTCTGCTCGTAGCTCCGCGATCTCTCTCCTGGAAACAGACATATAGACTCATTAGTATGTGTAGAAGCTAAATGTCATTTACAAGCTGAACCACAATAAAGATGGGAACAAAGCTCCATAACCCTGCTCCCATCTGCACTGAGCTGCATTACATTTGCTGAGCCTTGAGCAGCTCCACAGACATCAGCAGCTCCTTCATCTGGCTCCTCAGCTCGGTTAGCTCGCCGTTGGGCTCGTCAGGCTCCAGTCGGGCCCGGCTGCCCTCTGAGCTCGGGGCTGCCGCGGGGCTCGGCTTGGCCTCGGTGCCAGTCGTGGCGGGCCTGAGGAGTGCCGATGACTGGGATAAGGTGTTCGTGGAAGGCTGTGAAGGACGAAAAATACAAGACAGAGTCAGACAGACAGGGATTTGCCAAATGTGTTGAATTCTTCTGGAGCAGCAGATATTCCCTTATTTGGCTCACAAATCACCGTTCATTTTCAGACTCATCGAATGTGTTCAGTGATCCTTTGTGCAGGGCTTGTTACAAGGCAACTGTTGATTTGCAATGACTCTTTCTTGAGAGGGGACAATGTCCGGAATATAGAGCATGGGTGACCTAGGATTAATCAGATCCTTCCACATCGTTTCTGCATCTTTCACTTCATTTTTGTCATCACTGCACTCTCACAACTAGCATTGACCTTTGAAAGAAAACTGCAAATAAAAGGATATTGTTGGGCTACAGTGCATAGACCTCTCATCACTGACAGCTTTTCTGATCCCACACGGCACCGAACATTCTCCGTCGATGCTTTTATCACATCCATCTCTCGGGAGAGAAATGCCTCTATGAGAAATAACAATGCACGCGTTGACTTCACTGATACTAGAAGCTAAGCGTAGTGTGGGCTCGTCTAACCGCAAATTTCTCCTGCTGTCTTTATGTGGTGAACTTAAAAAGCTACTCTGGAGTTTCAGCAGCAGATGAGGAGAGTGATGGGCGGAGACGGGCGATGTTTTTTAAGTGGAAAAAGGCAGTTCTGGTGATTTGTTTGACGTGGTGTTCAAAGGAGAGGTTGCTGTCGAACATGACTCCGAGGTTGCGGAGTACTTCTCTCACACAATGTACACCTGTATATCAAGTACTCGCCTCGCGTTACCTTGAATTCTTTAAGACAACTTCATCTTTCTCGCGTGCCTCCGCGGTGAACGTTAATTCGAAAAACGTGGAGGAATGCGAGAAAAAGGTTTTCTTCAAGACATTAAGGTAGCACACGGTGAATGATTAATATATACAAATGGTCATTTTGGGGGTCAAGTATTCCTTTATGATTGTTCTGCAAAAATCTGCTCTGAAGAGGGAACTGCATTCAACACACATGTCCACGGCGAAAGTGGACATTTGTTAGTAAAATAAAAATAAAGTAATACAGGCTACCTTTAATATTTATAATGATTGATCAAGGGTCCATTC
Organism: Anarrhichthys ocellatus; assembly: GCF_004355925.1. Classification (NCBI taxonomy): domain Eukaryota; kingdom Metazoa; phylum Chordata; class Actinopteri; order Perciformes; family Anarhichadidae; genus Anarrhichthys; species Anarrhichthys ocellatus. The sequence goes on along the minus strand of NW_022280155.1, from coordinate 173,523 downwards.
AGTTCATGACATTATTCGCTCTGGTTTAGTTTCTACTTACATATTCCACTAATACCAGATAATCACACCCAATGGGAATGTGTGCTTTTGACCACATATTCCAAACCTAGCGTTTTTAAAAAAAACCTTTCCTTTCAATTTAAATACTAATGCAACATGAGGCCAACTGAGCAGTCTACCATAATATTGAATAATGTCCAGCACATGAAATGACAAAGATAAAATACAATTAAATAACACCTGGAAAATATGGGATGAAAACACAAAAAAACCTGACATAAATGAGAGTAGGTGAAGAAAACAACTGGTGAATTGCCACGCCACGCTTTGACCGTGTGACAAGGAGTGGAACTGACTGGAGAGCAGTACGATTTATATTTACTGTTCATATATGGATGTTCTCACCAGGCCTTTTGTTTTTTCAGATTCTATCTAAGTCATGATGATTATAGTTACATGTTTACCAGGCTCCAGGTTAAAGTTCATGTGTTGACTGTATCCAATGCCGTGTTAGTCATACTGTATAGAAATAGTTTTGCCTGTGTATAGTGAAGAACACAGACAATAAGGAGCTTTTCTTTGTTATAATCACTCAGAAAGAGGTACGGCTTGTTGTAATAATGTTAAAAGGGATCCCTTCAGGACTGGTATGCAGAGGAGGAATGATCACAGTGACCGCTAACTCTCTCAACATACATGCGACTGTTGCTTTAAGACACACAAACGCATCCTTGACCAAATACGCAGTTCACCTTTAAAAGGAAGCACTTGCAATCATGCGTTTTATTGCGTTTCCTTGAGTTTTTATCCTTTAATTCGTCTGCATCTACAGTATTTGAACAAGAGGGTGAGGAGAAGGACACACACACACACACACACACACACACACACACACACACACACACACACACACACACAGAGCTGTTTGGGTTATGAGCGCTGCAAGCAAAGCTTTACTCCGCCTGCTTCTTCTGTCTCTTGTATGTGGGTTTTTTTTAACAATAGATGATCTGCACCCCCCCAGCTGAATAGCCGGGTCTAATTGGTCTCGGCCTGAGCATGACCAATCCAGACTCGATAGCATCTGAGGCAATTACTGAACTGCGGCCTGAATAGCAGGCGGTGGTCCTCCCCACGCGGAGGACTGTCTCACTGACGGAAAGGTGCCAATTAACCAGCTCGTCTTTCATGTTGTTCATATATTGTCCCTGGAAAGTGCTCAAACGAATCATATGTACATGACGCAGTGCTCCATGCTTGCAAGTCTTACTTTAACAATAGATTATTGTGACAGTGGCGTGTGAATAATCAATTAATCGTCAGGTCTATAAAATGTATAAAAAAAAGAAAGATAACCTGCGAATATCAATATTTGATAAGTATCTGGTGGGAGATCACACTGTGTACCTCTCTCTAATATGGCTTCTCTGGGGTTGTTTTTTATTGTCTTCACGGTTTCCATTTGCTCTCTTGTATTCTTTTTTCCTTTCTTCTGGCCACTGCTGATTTGTTAAGTCTGTATTTATGATTTCTGGGGGGGAAAAATGGACAAAGAGCTTATAAGCTGCAAAACCGTGATGACGTCCGTTCCCCCTCACTCAGAGGATATGCAGACCATAATAACACCACTTTGGAAGCGATTGAAGACGTCCGGCGGTCGGCAGTACCGCGGTTTTGCACTCTGCGTCTCACGTTACCAAAGTTTCGACAGGCGTGTCGGGAGACTACGGCGGCCTCGAGGTGATGTGAAAGGCTCTCTCTAGAGCCAGTGTTAGTTTGTCCGGTCTGGGCTTCTGTAGAAACACGGCGGTGTGACATGGAGGACTCCATGAAGAGGACCTGGTCCCTATGCAGACATGAGAGGCTCATTCTAAGCCAACGATTCTTCTTCTTCTGCTGCTAATAGATCCCCGTAAGCCTACACACTGGCCCTTTAAGTCGGCTAACGTTAGCCACAATAAGCTAATGGTCATGCCAGACCAAGTGACTCCCAGTGTATTAAAAATGAGCAAGTGTGTTTTACTAATAATTTATTCAACACTGTGATGCATCTTTCTTTTGAGTGTAAGTTGCTTAGACTCACTTCGACTCCAAACAGTTGCAATAGAAGAGGAAAAGGCAGTGATGTTATGTCGCTCTTTGTTGGCCATGTCTTTTCCACAAAGGAGTGGGAATTGAAATGACATCCCTCCATTTCAGTGAGAGGAAACCGCAAAGTGAGGTCTTCGCTGTGGCTCACGAAGAACTATTATTATGAATATTATATTCCACTTCTGCAAATAGATCCACCAGAATGTGACACACTGGCCCTTTAACCATTCTACAGCAGTAGCTCCAGCTCCTCACTTTCAACCAGTATTAATAACATGGTTGTAAAATATATATTGTATTTCATTTTTTGTCTTCTGCGACAAGAGAGTTCTGATGCTTGCATCCCAAAGCTAAAGACACAACAAACAATACTGAGAAACCGCTACACACAGAGTAATATAATGACATGAGAATTGATATTAGACATATGATATTTAACACCCAACAACTTTGAGTTATAGTGATGAGGCATTTTAAGGGGGTCATTGTAGCAAACCATTTGATGGCTATCGTACCATTTGCAGTGTTTGTCATCTGGTGAAAGATGGCGCTCTAAGTTACCTTTCTGGTTTCTGTCAGCTTTGGTTTGGCAGCAGCATCGTCCTCATCGAACCTGAAGGACTTCTCCATGCTCACCTCCTTGGTGGGCTGCGAGGGAAGAGTTTGATTCATTGTTTGAGTCACATTCACTTTACGTTTGACTGTCAGCATACAGCTTCCTGAGAGGCGGACCTGACTAATGGGGAACGTGATAACACTCGGGGTAGTGCCCGTCCCCGGTGACTCCTGACAGTTACTCTCACACAGTCGTGAGGCGGGGCTACTTGTGTGTGTGTGTGTGAGAGAGAGAGTGTGACAGAGTGTGAGTGAGTGAAGGGGTGTGATGGGTAACAGAGAACCAAGGGACCTCAGAGTGAAAGGAAAATCCATTTCAGAAGAGAGCGAGAAAATAAGATAAAAAAATCCCAGATCTGATATGTAATAACGTATTTTTGGCCGATGAGCCAGAGAGTTTTTAATGGTAGCCTTATTAACATGTATAACCTGTTGATCCAATCTGAAAAATGTAACTTTTTTTAAAGTAATAAGTGTAGCCTTATTACATTACATTACAGTCATTTAGCAGAAGCTTTTATCCAAAGCGACTTACAATTCAGATTCTAGCACATTTCTAAACAGCTACGGGACGGGAGCAATTTTTGGGTTAAGTGTCTTGCTCAAGGACACATCGACATGCGACTAGCGGAGCCGGGGATCGAACCACCGATCCTCTGATTGAAGGACGGCCTTGCTCTCCACTTAGCCAAAGACGCCCTCATGAAAGCTGACTTTGAATATGAAAGGTCCGTATGCAACAATATGAAGTTGATGGCCTGGTTGAATTACTACTGTAGATTAATATAAACAAAGAATAGACACTTGACAACAGCCAAAAGTGTCTTTTTAGCTTGAATTGATGTTGATTAGCTGATTCATTTGATGCCAGTTGTGTTTTCTCATTTCAACTGGAGAAAGCAAAGTTTATCAAAAGCTAAATTGTAGTTTTAGGTTATGATGAATAATAAAATATAATATAGATAAAAAAAATGTAAAAGAGGTAGAAAAGAAAAAAAGGTTTGTTAAGAAATCTTGTTATATGTTTGAGCTGAAAGCTGCTGCGAGGAACTTTCATCTTTGTGTTGATTTTGGCGGGCCCCTGTGGACAAAATCAGTAGCTCTCCTCCTACCACCGGCAGCAAAGCTGGATCTGGGTCCGTCCACGGTGGACTGGTCCCTGCTGGAAACCCCGCTGGAGTCTGAGCCGAAGGAGTTTCTGGTGAACCAGCATGATTTCATCTGATTTTAGCAGAATCTGACCCGGTGGCACCGATGACAAGCATTAAGAATAACGACATAGAAATAGCCAATCTTCTCTCTGCTGTTCTCGTTTACTAGCATAGGTCATACAGAGGCGTCAGTATTGCATTGAGACTGCTTCATAACCAGTTAAACGTTCCTTGTATTAACTTGAATGAATCTAGGTATTTGGCCTACTGGAGCCAGGTCTAAAATGGAACAGTTATCAGAACCCAACCCAATCTGCTACACAGTACTGCATGTGTAAATCAACCGTATCATGTGACTATCCACCTGCAACAGCAATGTGACATGATATCCTGCAGTAAAATGCAAATTGGAAAGAAACGGTAACGATTTCCAACATTTTGCTCATCCTGACATGTAGAACATGATGGTCATGATGGGGCTAGTTGCGAGTTGCCGAGGTGCTTGTGTGCACTCACCGAATGTCCTCCGCCAAACTGGGCGGGCAGCCTCCTGCCAGGCATCTTTGGTCTGTTAGCAGTGGGGTGAGAGAGCTTCTCCGAGGTAGACGACAACTCGTCAAAACTGATCAGATCTGTTGGGAATAGATGGGGGAGGCAGAGTGGGAGAAGGAAAACCGATGAGTAATGGGGTGAACGCGCAATCTCATTTCATTATTGCTCGTGAACAGCTTGGGCAGCAGAAAAATGAGCCTATAGCCCTTTAAACTCTTAAATCTGTCAATGGGTGATAGAGTTGCCGAGTGACGAAGTTACGCCATTGGTCGAAGTGAGTGATGAAGGTATGCCATACAGGACTGTGCTGTCCAGTACTTCAGCAATGAAGTACACACGCTTGAACATTGGTGTATCAGTTGGAAAATACACAAACTAGGTTCCTTTAGTATGCGTTGGTACGTAAGCTGTTGCTGCTCCAATTCTTTGGACGTATTTTCCCTCAGAGGCCATGTTAATAGCTAGCTAACATCAGGTATATTCTCTCTGGAACAGCAGAATTAGCACAATGCTAAATGGTAAATGCTACAGTGCATTCTATCTAAGTTCTGGTAAAATGCCATTTAACGTCTGAACACATTCTCAAACAGACATCGAGTGACTGCTGAGCAACCGTAAATTCTCATGTAGCCGTTTCTAAGTGCGATGCGAAAATGAGACACGTGGACTAAGGAAAATCTGCGTGCTAATTTTCAGCGTGACGACTTTGCACTTTGGAAATAAAGAGGATGTACGATACACATTTAAATGTAACTATAAGGTGATATGACATTTGTTTATGAGTGTGTGCATAGGAGCACAAAAAACTTAAACAGAGGACAGAATGAGTCATTTTCACTCGGCCGTTGTGTAACAGCACTTTGCAGCTTCACAGTGACAAACCTGCTGCAGTCGGAAGAGCATCGCACGTGACTGCAGGCGAGATTGGATTTTCATGTTCGACGGCAATGTGCGTGGTTCAGGATGCCAGAATGAGTGGTCTGGCGTTTTAGCGGCTTTTAGTCGCCCCTGCACGGAATTTGTCGCAAACAGAGAACTCTCTGGTGGGTAAAAACAAATCAATCCTAGTTGTTTCTGGACCCTTTGGCGCCCCCCCGTTTCTCTTCCCCCCTGTGCTTCTGTTTATCACTGAACGCCTCAAAACTATTCATCTTTTCAATTACGTCTCCCCCTGTTCAGTTTCCTCGCCACGTCCTGTCTTTTTTTTTTTTTTTTAAATTTCTCTCACGCTTACACCGAGCTCTGCCTATGTCGATTGAAGCTCTGCGTGTTTTCCCTCACGTCTTTTACCATTTTATTGAAGGCAAATTTGCATATTGATGCACAGCTCATAATGTGCAAAAGCCTGACGACTGCAAACTGCTGACTGACAACGTTTCAATGGTCGACGTGAGGGAACTCTTGGTGGTAAAAGGTTCACGAGGAATGTGTCTTTTAACTGGTATTATAGGTATTCCAATAGGTAGTATTCTTCTACAGGGCATCTAAACCTAAACTACAGCTCTGAAATAATCGACTATTAAATTAACAAATAAACCACTTTGGTATACAAATAGATCTTTGTATCCATAAAACTAAATGGAAAAATGTAACCTAGTTGAGAATGCCTGTTTAATAGAGTAGGGAGGATTTTTGGGGGGATAACATTTCTTATGTAAAAACAGAAGTTGAGTCTGTGTGTTCTGGAAGAAGAGAGGGTTGTTACTGACATCACGTCTCCAGCAGTGGAGAACTCCCTCATGATTGCCTGACTCCACCTGCTTTAGTATTATATAACAATAGCATGATTTAAGCGCTCCCCCTTTCTTCCAAATTAAGTAGAAGGTTTGTGTTGTAAACTGTGCCGTCGTGTTTGAGTTCCACCCTTGTAGTTGATTTCTTGCGATTCTGAGTCGTAGAAGATAAAGCTTTGTTTACACTCGCGCTTGGCGCCGTAGCGTGAGCCTCCGCAGACGGCGAGCGAGATCCGGGCATGAACGGAGCCGTTTATACTCTTATTATTTTCCGAAACGCCAGAGAGCGTACAAACAAAAGGAACCGTGAAAAATCAAGAAGACCACAAATGTAACCCAGAGATATGCCCACAGACTGTAGGTGTCACCGGCAAAAGCCATAAACAATCCTCCACAATGCAGAGGAGGGATTGTAGTTATCTGTAAACTAATATCTCATATTCATGCACTACTTTATTGCCTTCATACAAGGCCTGTAAAGAAAGAAGTTAAGTATTGAATGCAAATGTAAGCAGTATATTATTAGTATATTTTAACAGTATATACTGCAGGGGCAGATCTGGGTGCTGCACTATTTGGGGAACTAATCTATTCATCGCTTTTGGCCTAAAAAAACAGATTGGAAACTACTCATTTCGTCTCACTCGTGGAACATTCCGTTTCACCCCGAGTGCGTTTTGCAGTTCAAATAATCAAGATTCCGACATAACAACAAGCAAAACTAATCACCTCCATTATTCTGGACTGTGACATCTAGAGGCAATACTGTACATACCCATATCCAAGGACTTCTCCCCCCAGTCCCCGGACAGCGTTTTGGGTTTGGTGGGCAATAACGGCTCGAAGTCGGACTTTGGTCGCGTGGAAGGCACCTCTCCATTGTGCCTGAAGACAAGGAGGGGAAAACTTTTTCAACATGAAATTACCGTACTCCCGAGAGTACATTCATGTAAAAATTGCTGCTCACATCAACACACAAGAGACAAGACTAATTTATTAACTGCACACGAGCAGATGCTGGACTGACGGCTAAATAGACATGGATAACGGACTCACTTGAGGTTCGGCGAGGGAGCGAGAGGCTTGTCCGGCCTCTTCGGGGGGAAGCCTCCGGGCCTGCCTTTCCCGGGAGGGGGGACTGGCTTCTTGGGCGGGACCACCGGCGCCGCGGGCTTGGATGGTTTGTGATCTGGTGCGGCCCTGTCAACTGAAAGCAGAGAAGAGGTGAGAAGAGAGTTGGAAAAAGATGTTGATGAAACTGTGAATGATAAAAGAGAAACAAAGAGGCAGAGAGGAGAAATTGAACACATACTGAAAATATCATTATGGAAGATTGAAACTGACTAAATTTCAGCTTCCTGCACTCAACTCGACAATGACGCTCAGGAAACCAAGGCAAATCCTTTCGAAGTCTGAGTCTCAAAAGGTAAATTTGTTTTTGTGCAGCGCTGAAGCGACAAGAACAAATTGATGTTCGACAAGCGTATCTGCTGATAGAAGTTTGTCCTCAGCTGAACGTCTCGTCATCAGGCAGCACTGTTTCGTTGTTTTGAGTGAGAGGACTAGTGTAGTGGCCGTTCAGAACGTGTGCCCCTTCTTGTCTCCGGGGAAGTGAAAAAGAGTTTGATTGTAATCAGGCGGCAATCTTCGGTTCTGACTGATTAAATCACTCCGTTTAATTATTACTGTGGAGCTTGTGGAGCCCCAGCAACAGCCGTCAGACACACTGGAAGTATTTCAAGAGATCTATTTTACTGCTTTATGACGGTCAAACACTTGTTTTCTTTTTTCTATTGTTACACAAGATAGAAATAGCCCTGCAATCATTGATTGACTGAATTGATTTATCACTTGAGCATGTGATTGGCTTACTGAGAGGGAAATTGGTTTGCCTTGACGAGAACAAATAAAAATACTGCAAATGACAGTCAATATGTGTACCGGTGTCACATCAGAAATCAGTCACCTTATCAATCCGATGAACACCTAACGAGTCCAGAACACATCTGTTCAGCTTATATTCCAGAAAAAAAAGGATGTTCGCAGTGTTGATGTAGCTCATAGTGAATGATTGTCATATCACATCTACAACAGATTTTTATGCTCGAAATGCTCCACGATCTAATTTGCATCTGAAAGTGCTACCATGTACTCATTTAATGTGAGGGGAAAAGAACGTGGATGAAATGAGTGATGTTAACCGACATCGCCGAGGGTGCAAGTTGAAAATGGCATAAATGAAATTGCGGGTAATAAGCTTCACAAGGACTGACGGCTAAAGGGTTAAACCTCATGTTAGAAGACTGTTGAGGAGGAGAGATAAGAATTACATTTGAACATTCTGCTGTGAACGAAAGATGCAACTAGAGAACTCAAGGTTGATGACAGTTTTTAACATCTAGATTAAAGCTTAAACAAGGAATTGTATGACATGAGATTGATTTGGTCACTAACAACAACAACCTCACAGTATTTACCTTGTTAAATTCAAATATCTTTAATAAATTATTTCATAATAAATAATATATTTCTCCAGGAACACATTTTTAAATAAATGTTGATGCCATTGCTGTCTAAAATCTACATTTACTACACCCACCACCATTTCATCACTATATATTAATAAACCATTATTTTACTATTAATTATCAGTTTTAATAATGATTTTAAAAAGCTCCATATAACCAAACTGAATTCTAAATATACAATTAAATCACATCTGAAAAAGACGCGACACCGACACAGTAGTATAAGCAACTTCTTGCAGACCCATTTACACACACACATCTGTACTGTTATCTTGATGAGGATCTTGATTGAGATACGACATTCCCTAGTCCCTTACTCCAACCCTAATTCTAACCTGAACCTTAAAATCAGGTCTGAACCCTAAAATAAGCTTTAGAAGAAGTGAGGACCGGCCAAAATGTCCTCACTTTCCAAAACGTCCCGACTCAGTCGGTTAAAAACAGGTTACGGTCCTCACTATGTATCAAGTATAAAACCGCACACACACACACAGAGCTCATTTCCTGTGTGATCCGAAGTAAGATAGAAACTGCATTAACAGCACATCTGTCTCCTTACCAAGAATGACTTAACAGAGCTTGCCTCGACATGTGATGCGATTAGATAACTCAAACCATCTGACCTCAAGGTGTCAGCGCTTCCTGCAATCACAGAGCGACCGCCACAGAGGCGTTTGTCGAAATCAGTCACTTCTATTTCTATCTATGGATAACAGATTAATTTGCTCCCATACTTCTTGCAGCTTTGCAACAGGGGTTTTATTTTTGTTTTATTTCATGTGTTTAGTGGGTTGTTGGTACCTGCATTTATTTCGTATGTTATATCCGATTTGTTTATGCGGGTTTTTAACAAACCTTTGATTTTAACATATTGGAAATGTCACATTAACATATCATCCTTTTTATTCAATTATTCCAATTTGGTAGATTTAGAAAAAAATCTAATTAAAAACTTTAAGAAGACAGAGAAAACACGGAAAAGGACGGATGGCAAAAGACAAATAACCAATTACAAGGAACAATTTTGCTTGTATTTACAAAATGGGGCTTTTCAAAGGAGCATTACTAGAGTCACACACAAAGCTAAAGCGATGCCTTTAAGGCGACGAGGAAGAGCGCTAAATGCGACGGTGTCTTGAGTTAACAGACTATTCTCACACTATGGAAATGTGGAGGAAGAGCAGCATGAGTAACAGAAGAGCAAGGATGAAACTCAGAGAGCAAATGTAGGAAAAATGAATACAGTGAAAAAAGAAAGGAAGGAGTGCTGAAGGAAGGACGAAATGAATAGACAGTGGTGGAAAGTTACATTTACTCAAGCATCAAGTACAATTTTGAGGTACTTGAACTTCACTTGATTACTTGTTTATGCTTCTTTATACTCCAGGAGATACAAGTACTTTTCAGATTGAGATGCTTCCATTAAAATCATATGATAATCTTAATACAATACAATGTTAAACAAGTGGCTTGCGACATTTTACGTGACATCCGACAATGCAGCAGAACTGTTTTCCTCTTTCCTCTCCCATTATTTAATCTGATGACCCTTTGGAGGGGCCTGATTCCTAGACTGGACTAAATGAACGAATTGTATTCAAAACATAGACTGTATATAAGAAGTGGACTTTGTAACAGTGACATCAACCATCAGTTTATGGACTATGAGTTTGAAGCCTCGAGTTTGGCACTTTGACCGTCGCCAACTTGGTTTATGGCTGTCGCCATGTTGTTTGTTTTTTCAACCGGAAGTGACACAAGAGGGTGGAGCCAAGCGCTGAATAAGACATTTGTAAGCAACCAAAATTTTATAATCAACTTTCATGAAGTGAAAACACACCGACAGGGTTAAAGTTCTAAGACGAAAACACGGACAACTCCCAGACCGGACAACACCGTGGTAGCGACCTGTCAATTACAATGTAGCCCCGCCCTAAAGAATACTCTGCTTTATGGTCTGTTTGACTCTAAATGGACCATCATTTACTAAATGAACATCATGCTGTATTGAAGAAGACTTGAAACTAGAGATTGAGATCATAACCTCATGTTTACAATGTTTACTGAGGGAATAAATCAAGAGAGATGTAGAGTCATTTTCTCATAGACTTCTATACAATCAGACTTATTTTTGCAACCAGAGGAGTCGCCCCCTGATGGCCATTAGAAAGAATGCAGGTTTAAGTCTTCACTTTTCAGAATCGGCTGTTGCCACCTGATATAGAATAAGCTAGCTCCACCTCAACCCGCTACAACAGTAAAGATTCTGCCTACACATTCAAGTCATTGGTATTGACAATCGATCAGTTACAAGGGACATGTTTCTAATGAACCACTACTTTTACTTTTGATGCATCTTCCACCACCGGGTAAGAAGTCACAAAGGGAAGAAGGCACAGTTGAATTAAAAGGAAACAGAATGGCTCCTGGTTACATCAGGTCAATAGTGGTGCTACGGACCACAGCATGTGAGGAATGATGTGTTCCACATTTTTTTTTAAAAGGAGGTCAAAGCTTCGAACAAGTGATACAAAGGTGAGAACGACGTTGAGAAAAAGAGAGGATAGAAGAGCTGAGGAGGGTGAAGAAGTAAAGATGGACAGTCCTACCTCTGTCCTCTGGCCTGATGGGATGAGGCTTCCTGTCGGCGCTGGGAACCTCCGGCCTGAGAGCTGAAAAACGAAACATGGTCCACAATCTGTCCGAACACGACTGATTCAAGACTCACCAGACAATGAGGAGGAACACACACTTTCACAAGTACAATCACACAAAGAAAACCTCCGGGTACACACACACACACACACACACACACACACACACACACACACACGCACACACACACACACACACACGCACACACGCACACACACACACGCACACACGCACACACGCACAGAGAGACAGTTGCAAACACAGATTCAATATGCATCTCTATCGGGCCCACACTGTACTGTGCATGTATAGCTGCATGCGCTCGCCTATGGTTTGTCTGTGCACGGACACACATTCATAGATTCCTCAGAGAGACACACACCAAACTGCAACACAATGTCGTGGTGTAGAGGTTGTGAATGCACATGCTCCGCAAATACTTCCTGTTCAGACAGGAAAACGATGATGCAAGCAAGCATGTGTTTTGCAAACTGCAGATCTTGGTGCCGATGTGAAGCGCTTACTGGAACTAAAAGGACACTAAAGGAAAAAACAGTTTTTTTTTCATGCGCTGGGCGACTTTGGCCGATTTTGCTTCCATAACACTTCTTCTTTCAGACAAGTGGGGAGAAAAATAAATGTTACTACGTTTGTCGTTTTGCGTTGGTAGATTTCCCCTAAATTAACCACAAGTTACCATAAGATGATGCCTCATTTGCATATTTAAATATACAATTTCAGAGAAAGAAAACATAATGGTCTTACTCGAAGTAAACAACTGTGGAACTTTCATTGTTATATATCTATTAGTTCACAGTTTTACTCTATTCACAGGCAGTGTCTCCCCTCAACAGTAACACTCCACCACCAGTAAAACTATGCCGCCTTCTACTTCCATGTTTGGTGAAAGAAAACTGCAAAACACTAAGTGAAACCACCACGTAAATCTGGAACAAAGGGGTTGTCTTTGAAACGTTCCATGTATTGAGTTGAACTACAACTCTACATTTAACGCTCGGTCCTCTCTGTGAATTGTGCTCATGTGGTAACCACGTGCCAGGAGATAAAACAAGAAAAGCCCTCATCGACCTCTGCATGTACGTTCTCCATTCTCCTGGTGAACCGCACGTAGGTAATGCGATTACTGGCCGTTTTCAGCCCTGATTGTATTTCGGAAACATCATGCAAAGGGAACACAATTTGCTCTTATCGGGTAAAGTCAGGGCTTCTCAGCCTCCTTTCTTTTTTTGTTTCATGTACAGTTTCTATACGGCCACTGGCCTTAGGGGATTGGACATCTGGAAACCATTACAACCCCATTTAACACTCCCCTACCTGCTCTGCAGAAAACACTCAAGGACACAGCACGTGCTGAGCTGAAGTGATTGTAAAAACGTGAGTTGCATTGCATGCAATTCTGGTGATCCATTTTCTAAGTCTGATCTACATTTTTAGTTTTCTCTCCTGGGTTGATGAACAGGTGAACATTTTTTTGTTGTTGTTGTTGTTGTAATACTCACAAAAGGCGGCGGTGCAACACTACTCCATGGTCTAATTAGCACGAAACACTTCTTCCAGGTGAGTTCTAAATTCCTGCATGGACTCTTTGGTTAAAAACGTATTTAAATTGGCTCTAAACTGCCATTAGGGAAAACATGAATGCTTCTGGCTCTATTTAGAACACAGTGTAATGGTGCACTTCAGCCTCTTGTGGCTGAAATGAGAATTACAACAACACACATTTTCTTCTTTATTCGTCGACGCCTGAAAGAAAGTAATTGAAATCTGACTTAGTACCTGTCTTGGTACTTTGACTTAGCCTTGGTCCTGCTGTGGCTCTGCACACTCAGCACACTCTGAATCAGTCTAAAAAGGTGACTCCATTCAGTATCCAGTGAGCTTTTGTTGGAGAACCAGCGTGTTCCACTGCACTAATCAAGTCTCACCATTTCCTAACGCTCCCCACTGAGCTGGGGGCGTTAAATGAGGCGGACGTTGGTTCTTACCTATGCTTTTTGACGGCGGAGGTGGCTTCTTCGGCTTCTGACAGGAAGAGAGGGTGAGAAACAAAAAAAAAAAATAGATGAGAGTGACTCACATTTGTTCTCTCAATTGCAGAAATCAGAAGGCAGAGGGAAGGAGAAAAGGACGACAGATTAGGGTTTCGGTCTTAACACAGAACATCTAATAATATCCAAGATCCCAGCCTGGAACTTAAGCCTTTAATGGTCGGAGGATTGTAAATTATTTTCGCATACAGTACAAAGGCTGGGCGACAATTCACTAATACAACAAAGACCATATCATGTAATACGCATGCTGTTGACTTCCACCATGCTTCCCAGCCTGTACATGAAGAAGCTAAAGCTTTGGCTTTACCACTGCTTTGCTATTTGAATATTCAATAATAACAACGTTCGTTTTTATTGTTTTCGATCATTCGTAGAGAGAGAGATTGCAGACACCATGGCAACAGCAGCTTGAAAGGGAGGCGTGTCGACTTAAAGAGCGGAACGTGACTGCATCACATTCTTCCAGAAGGTCAGCTGCTTCTTGCCTTGATCAGCACCTTTACTGGTGCTGATCAACTATTCACTGAGAGTGCTCTTGTCAATAGTTCTTGAAGGACACGCACTTCAAAACACAGCGTGTATAATTATTCCTATTGCGTTATTAAATCTCAGCGCGGCCCATCCCGACACATCACTGCGTGGATTCCTATTTGAAGGGCGGAGGCCACTTCGTTGTCTGTAATTACACATCCGAGCGTAACGACATGTGGAGATCCCCAGAGCTCCGTTCTCTTCTGCTCTCCCTCTACACGCTCCCGCCAGCTCAGATTATCGGACGACTAAATATCTTGCCACGATTATGCAGCCGATGCGTAGATTTACACGACTATAAAAGCGTGTGACCGCGGTCCCGTACAGCGAGTGCATTCAAACGTTAAAGGCCACAAACTGAGCCAGAAGTCTGGATGTAGACATGGACTCACCCCAAAGCCTAAATGACTTCCAGTATCTGAGTGGGACACTTTTCATATTCATACAGTGTGTTTATGATTAAATTGTTTATTGAGATAGTAAAAGTCCTGCATTCACAATGTTACTTAATTCAAAATACAAAAGTATTCGCATCAAAATATATTTAATGTACCAAAAGTAAAAGTATACTCTATATTCATGTAATATATTTACAGTAGGCCTATATCATTGGATTACAATTATTGATGCTTTAATGTGTTCATCCCTTCATCACTTGTGGAGCTGTAAAGGTGGAGCTCATTTGAACTACTGTATATACTTAACTGTACACTACTTAACAATACATCATAGTTTATTAGTTGATTTATATGTTGTATCAAGAATCTGAAAAGAAGCCGAACTACAAACTAATATTTTCATGTTTCCCATGTATTGGACTAAAAGTGTAAAGTTACATAAAACACTCAAGTATGGTACAAGTATCTCAAAGTGTACTTAAGTACAGTACTTGAATAAGTGTGCTTTGTTTTTCTATCAGTGGTGTAATATAACTAAGTGCTCTCAAAGTGCACCAGATTGGTGCATTTAACTCCATTACGGGGGAACATGCCCCCTACACCCCCTGAGAGGGTCTGAGCGCCGCCCACTGTAGTCTCACAAAATCCTGTGTGATGAGTTGAAAGAATAATTGTCAGTCAAGCATTGAGTTTGTCATGGTGATGGATTCATTGCTCATTGTCTAGTGGCCGCTGTGATGGTCGTGCTGATTGAATGTAGAGGAATTAATCTGATCTGTGAACTGCCAGCGTCTGTACTGTACTATGAAACCCGCCCACTGCGTTCTGCTCGATGTGTCTGTCTGTGGTTTGTGAGGTAGTCAGCGGAAGGACTATGTTGTAAAACAGGTTATGAGCCCCGCCTTGCCCTCAGACGTGGTGCTTTTCACACAAGAGAAATATATTGTTAAGAGAAAGAAAGAAAGAAAGAAATATATATATATATATATATATATATATATATATATATATATATAGATAGATAGATAGATAGATTCGTCACTGAGTCACAGTTCAGTGTATCCTTCACGGGGAGACCTCCGCGGGGTTATAAGGACACTGATTTCATCTCTGCGTTGAGCATCTTTGCGTAAGACAGAGAGACAAACATGGGAGTCTGGTGGCTCTGAAGAGAAGGGTCTGTACCTCCACCTGCTATAGGTTATAACACTTCAAAAGGTCTCAACCGTCCCTTTAAAGAGGAACCCATTGTGTTTCATGGCACTCACATCACCGGTGGCTTACCTCTTCTGACTCCTGCTTGGGAGATGATCTCACCGAGCCTCTCGACGTGGGCGTCTGAAACACGGACACAAGGACGACAGGATCAAATAAAGTAATGACGTCTGTGGAAATCACGGCCTCGCTACAGCTGCTTTTCAAAAGCCGGAGCAATAAGCTAAAATGCATCCGGCTGATTATCCGTCGGCCTCGTTACCCGATAGTGGGAAAGCCCTTCGTCAGAATTCAATGTGTGATGTGGAAAACATAAGCTGTGCTTTACTGCTCCAGAATATCAATTAGATGATGTAAGGTAATGGACCGCCATGCGTCAGGAATTGAGATTAACATGAGCAGGGTGAGGAATAGTCTCACCCCCTCCCAACTCTACATGTTTTGTTTTGTTTTCTAAACATATTTCATGATAAACTTTATAGAGCTTTTTAAAAAGGTAACTTTAGTCTTTTTGTAACCTGTTCTCCCATGTTTTTATGGATAACTGACTAATCAGGGCAATGGAACTGGTCCAGTATCGAGGGGAGAACGCAGTAGATGGAGTAGCCTCTAAACGGGCTGCGATGTTATCACACAGAGGCAAGCTGCTCATTAAAGTCCACTGAAAGTGCTCGTTTAACCACTGACGAGCTCGGCTTGTTGAGGGGGGACGAAAAAAAACAAGCAAAACTAAACTGCAGGAAACGGCGTTCTCCCTCAATACTGGACCAATTTTAAAAACTGCTGTCCTCAGTAGTCACTTTGACACTAAAACATGAGAAAAGAGGGTCCAGTTTGAAAAATACAGAAGGTACTCTTTGTTATAATGATAAAAAGTAGTGACAGGCCTTTCAAGGGTTACGTTCTGAAAAGGAATGAATGTTTGGAAGTTATTATCAGGACTGTTGATGCTTCAAAGATTGAACTCTGTGAAAAGTGAAAAAATATTATTCATTTGTTTTTTGTTTTCATGCAGACTATATGCTGTCCTGAAACGACATCACAGTCATCTCTTTTTAGACGAGGCTCTTAAACTGATCTCACCTCTTTCTCTGCTTCAGACACCGCGACTACAAAGTTGTCCGGGAAGACGCCGTCTCTGCCCCCGATCTCCCCTCGCCACCAGCCGGGCTCTCCGGTGTCCTGTCGCAGATCCCCCAAAAAAAAAAAGAAAAGTCACATTCTCTCCAACGGGCCTGCTACTTATTTACGTTGCAGCAAGAGGCAGATTCTAAAGAAAATAAATGAAACTTCACAAACTACCATCCAAAAGTTAAAGTCAGTCTAGAAAGCTAGAAGAAAAAACGATATCAAAAACAACACTTGTGATCTTTTTACCGAGCACTTCTCATCTGTCTCCACTAGATGGTGGTAGCGTTCTACTGCAGTCTTAGTGGGGCAACTGAAGGAGTCAGAGTCATCACACCTCGACATGATGTCACAGGCAGCTGAGCTGAGCCAACAGTCTGTGGCCCAATCCCAAGGCTCTTAATTGTCATTTCCTCGCTTGAACCGGAAGTTGTTCTGCTCCGCCACATTGACGGACGTCCCAAAGCTCTTATTTCTGCTCTGAGAATCAAAGAGCGAGGAGCAAGGAGGGATCTCTGAGGAGCCATGAGCGAGGGTGCATGAGAGCAGCCTTCCAGGAAGTGTTTTAGCGACCGACACGCCCCCTCATTGTTGATAAGTTATGTGATCGGATGCTGCAGCTGATCGGACTGATTATTCTCAACATCTCTGGAGTTTCACACCAGAGTGAAGACAGATCACAGATTAAACTCTACTTTATATTTGAATAGTTTTCTGATTCACCATCTGGTTTAAATAAATGTTCATTGTAGTCTGAACAACAAAAGGACCACAAACAACTTCCTTCATTTATTAGAAAGATTTGTGTTTTCATGATCTGATATTTCCCTCAATAACTTTTATTATGAAAACAATTAAAGTCAGAGAGAGCTGGAGAGACTAAACCCTTTTTACATAATCATCATTTCATTCAGTCACGTGAGGCTGATTATTCCTGAGTGTTTGATGAGTTTTATCATTTAACTTTAACCTGAAACATGGAGCCTAATAAATTAATTCCAGTGTTCAAGAGAAACCATAATCACATTCTGTTTTTTTAAATAATGACTTCACAGTCAGAATTTCAAGACGCAATTAATTCATAAATAAGACAAACCCACCCCGCCAGTAGAAATTGTTCCTGCACTTATAAACAGGACACAGAACACAGTATAAATACCACAGACTGTGCATAAATACTCAATGCAGTCTGTTAAATGGGGAACAGACTCAGAAACAGGCGTCGCTTCACATGACGCTTCGGAGAATAAGGACGTCTCATGTCTCTTAAAACATATTTCCTTGTTTCCCCTCTCCTCGCATGGTTTCCTTGCGTCTCTCCATGCATCCCTGGTGGGAGGGACTAGGACACAAGGAAAAGACGCAAGTGAGGGAAACGGGAATGCAATTAACAGACTTGCGGTTTACCCAGTGTATCTTTATGTACATTTCAGTTTGCATTTACGACTTTAGACGGTGTTTTGTTTTAGAATAATACTTATGATCAGCGCATAGATCCATGTTCATTTATCAAGTCCCTCCCATTTAACTCATTGGTGGCCAAATTACGGCCCTCGGGCCAACTGCTGCCCGTTTGTTACAATGGCCTGAGGTGGATGTTTTTTTGGCTCGAGCATATTTCTAATAGATTGCACTGTATGTGCATTGGACATTTTTTAGCTTGAACTCCAGATGTCGCTGCCATTTTGAACGCCTACTTGACCAACACTGGTAACTAGTCGATGAAAACGTTCACCCCAGTTGATTGGGTTGGCAAGGTGCAGCAAAAAAGATGGCAAATAGCAAAAGTTTGCTGACAAATTTCTAAAACGTGAAAATATGGACTTTTCACCCCCCCACAGAAACCAAGCGGTGAAGTGTTCCTTTCATGCACGAGGCGGTGAACGCGTACCTTGCTCAGGACGTGGACGATATCGCCCTCCTTGATGGTCAGCTCGTCCTCATTTGTCCCCTCAAAGGTAAAGGTCACCTTACAGTACTCTTTTGCTGAGGAAACAGATACAACAAGGGTCTGAACAAGGATTCAAGGAAACCAAATGGAGCGCATTAGATGAACACAAACACACAAGGTTTACATCAACACAGTCTGTCAGAAGAACTGAATAAGGGATCTTTCATCATATCCAAACTACACAGTAGAGCTTTTAACTGATGACAGACGCTAGAAATGCTAACAGAGCTAGCACGCCCACTTTAGAAGTAAACAGGACAAACAGAAAAAAAACACTCACCCCCCCCACACACACACACTGACAAGGAACAGCTGACAGTAAATACAGGTTTCCACACGTCAAAGTGTCCTCTGCAGTACTTTTACGGTGCATTACCTTTGGATTTGCCGTCTCCGTCCGCTCTCTGCGAGTCTGTCATGTTGGGATGGGCGGGCTTTGCAGCGGATGGTAATGATGGGATTGGCTAAAATGGAGCAAACCATACAGATGGAAATGATTTAGCGCACATGAGTGGATGTGTGGCGGAGTCCCCGTCTGTGAGACGGGTTCGTGTGTGTGCACCCAGTGAGCGGAGTCACGTGGCTCTGTGAGTGTGGAGTGTAAGTGTGTGTGTGTGTGTGTGTAAGATGCTGTTCATTTTGGGGGGTTGAAGGGCAGTTAAAGGGGCGGGTCCAGCAGCATCCTTTTCAGAGGTTTTCAGATAAAAACTCATGTGATGTAGGTTACCAAAGTGAGCTGATCAATAAGGTTATGAATAATGTGAATGCAAGCACAAGGTGAGTCAGCGTTGTGTGTCTACTCCCTTGTTCTACAGTGTGGCAAAATGACTGTTTTTGTCAATGGAGGTTTTGAAGAAATCAATAGAACGGTTTCCGTTCCCCCGTCGTAGCAGGCTGTCTGACGGCACGTTTCAACGGGTCACTGGAGGAGCTATCTTTGGGCTCTTCAAAGTCACCAGATCCCATTAACAAAAGCAGTATTTTAACACGGCAGGACATGAGATCTGCTGGTCTACCGCTGCCTCGGTTGGTCAGTTTGTTTCTGTTATCGTGTGACTAGCGACAAACTAGCGCGGCGTCCACAGCAGCACTTTACTAAGCTTCCTCGCTGGTACTCCTAAGAGCTTCTCCTAGCTAAGGAGCGTGCCACCGTCAGCTAAGTTACTGTATGCAATAGAGTGGTGAAGGGATTGAGGATTGTTAATAGGCCACCAGAGAGTTAGCATCACACTGGTCCCCTCAACAAAAACAATGAGATTTTACCACGCGTGAATGCAACTGGACAAAGTAAACAAAACTCCACCAGAGTCACATGACTTCACGTCACCTCCACTAAGCTAAAGGAGGACCAGTGTTCTAGTGGTGACCTTTAGTCGTCTCATTTAGACACTTGTTAGCTACCGCCTAGCGTAAAAGCCGGAAGGGTTTTTACTGAACCCTTTTATATCGTAGAACAAAGCGATAAAATCTTTTAAGCTTGTGGTAACATTTCCGGGTTTAAGGACTTATTCATGCGGTACTGTATAGACGGAATACAAGGATGTATACAAACTGTGTATGTAGCAGCGTCATTAAGCATAAACCTACGTCAGACCACTTGGAAAAACGTCTTTTTGACTCAAAAACGTACTTCGACCAAACGGTTGTGTTGAATACATAAAGAACAGCGTTGGGAAGCTACAGAATGATGTACAAACGTCAAAAAAAGAAATAAATAATGGACCTGCCCTTTTAGGATTGTAGATTATATGGAAAGAAAGAAGAATTATTAAGTGATGATTAGTCAGTCACAGCATAAAAATAAAATAAAGACTACATGGAAATAAAGAACCCGAAAATAAAAAAGGAGTACCATCATGCTGTGGTGACTGAGAGAAATGAAAGCAGAGTATCAACCTGCTAAAAGTAACCAGGCAGGTGTACAACAGAACTTTTCGGATTAATTGAAAATCATCCCAAAAAAAAAAAAAAAAAAGAATGTCCCGAGCAGGATGCTTTATGTCCTCGATACTGCTGCAGGCAGAGGGGAGAGCAGCGAGAGGATTGGTCGAGGCCAAGTGGAGATATCTTTGGCCGCGAGGAGGAAGAGCGTGAGAGCATGCGACATGTGAGGAGTGGAGGAGAGCGAGGGAAGCCGTGTTAGTGGTGAAAGAAAGTGCGAGGGCTGTTGTGAAGAGGAGAGACAAGGAGAAGGAGGGAAGAGTTTCAGAACGCAGTCACGTGCTGAACTAAGCAGTGAGCCCACGTCATCAATGGCTACGTCAGTACGGTAACGGGATAGTCGGACATTTGGGAGTGTGGTTGGATGAGGTTCTTCTCCACAGTCAGTGGATTACTGCAGTAGATGGAGTTTAGACAAACCAGACAGGAGTACCAGTAAATGTGGACATACTGTAGACACCTAAAATAATCTATATCACTTTAAGTGCTATATTTCATCAGCGCTGTGCTGTCAGACAGCCCGTTCTGATGGGGAACTGAAGTCCTCGTATCCATCTGTGTGATCCTCATCGCCACCAGACTCCATTGGAGAAAAGAAAACAGGAATTTTAACAGGAAGAACATGGGGGTTGCTTGTCTGCCGCCGCCTCCATCTGTTAAGCTTAGTTGACACTCGCCGTAGTAACAGGCGCGCGCCAGAAAACGACGTAATCCCGGCGGTGATTCGTCGTGCCCCTCGGAATTTTTGTGACCGTCACAAATAGTTCACTGACAAAAGCACCGTTTACACGCCCAGGGATTATACAAAGAAGGACAAGTCGCTGTTAAATGCTTTAGAAACAGGTGTAAAAAAAATCTTCATTTGAGTCAATATTTTGTAGCCAAATCAAATAGTTTACAGGATATTCAACTTACGTTTCTTTACCATGCTTTTAATATTGAACTTGTTTCTTTACAGGGCTTGAACAAAGGTCTCCATGAATATGAGTTTACAGATAATTACTATCCCTCCTCTGCATTGTGGAGGCTGGTTTATGGCTTTTTGCCGGTTACACCTTCATATCTCTGGGTTACACTTGTCTTTTTGATTCAAAACCAAAGTTTTTGTTTCTTTGTGTTATCGTGTGACTTTGGTGAATCACGACTAACCAAAGATTCACAATAACACTCGCTAACTAACCCGATGGAGGCAGCGGTAGACCAGCCACTCCCGTGCTGTCTGAGGTAAAAATACTGTTTTAGTTGTTTTTCCCCAATGGAGTCTGGAGGCTTGGGCGACACCATATAGAACTGCTTCAGTTGCCCGTAGGAACACACAGGCTTTATAGCTGTCTGACAGCAAGGTGAACCGCTGCAGATATTCTAAATATAGCGTTAACTTTAACTGATGGTTTCTCCAAACTCCATCCACTGCTGTAACAGACTATGGAGAAGCACCTCTTCCAAACCATCCCTTTCATATCAACATGCCATTGATCCCATATCCTCCCTTGTGTTTATGAAAACTCAAAATACGAAATAAACGAATAAACAACAGAAAAAAAAAAAATCAAAAATTTGGGTTTTGTTTCCATTTAAAAAAGTAGACTTCCTGTCTCCACACTGGCTGAGTTGATCTTAAACTGTGTGTCAGTGTATCTGGTATTTCCTGCTTGAATTTACGGTCATTGAATGTGCCGATGACAGCGAAACAGGTGTATTCACAAAAAGAAGAAGCTTCAGGTGAATCTGGGACTGTTCCTCCAGTGTAAACAACAGAAAGATGCATCTTTCTACAAATGACACAGAAATAGAGAGAATAGACCTGTGTGTCGTATAGATAGTTAAGAGATAGAAGTGAGACATATGTTTACATAGCCTGCTGCTAGTAACTGTCAGGACTGAAACATTTTGGGTGGATGTTATTTACATAGACCACAGATGGAAATGAGCCTCATCTCATTTGCATAAGTTGCAGCTTTAAATTATGTGATGCCAGGCTATTTAGAACGGCTACGAGTCAGGAACCATCAGATTCCACTGAAGGACCGCTGGTTGAGTGCGTTGACTAGATTATTTCTGTGAACAGTAGTGGGTGTGAATCCTTCAGTTTCTCGTGATTCTCTCCGAGTCTCTGCAGTCTGCATGTGTACGATTATGCAGTTTTACATTTGAAAAAGTTGTATCAACTGATTGCGATCATGCTGAACTTGCACAAATAAACATTAATGAAATGTTTTTAGTATTTCTCAATGATGCATCTCAGTGATTTCAAAAACAACCATTTAAAAAATTGAAATAAAAAATAAATATGCTTCATGTTACAGAAACAAAATCTGCTAACCTGAGGTGAGCTGCCTTTGTATTTCTCAGTACACTTGCCAATGAGTGTATGATTACTGTCCCTCAGCAGCAATATGTAAATAAATGAAGGGATAGATATTGTAACTGGATTCAGAATCTTGATTCTTACACAAACCCCCAACCCTAGTAAATAGGTAAAAACATTAACTCAAATGCCAACGTTATGAATGAAGCTTCCAGCTATTTGGTACAGCCCTACTAGTAGGTGTTGGGCTATGCCCAGTGTTATATCTGACTCACACAGTGGTCAGTCTGTGGTGATATTCCTCACCTGTTACAAAACATAGTGCATGTGCTAAAACAAAACCTTGGTGCAGTCCTTCAGTGAATAAGGATTGAAGCAAGTTACCCTTCTGAACCCCACGAGAAATGTTTTCTTTACAAAAATATAAATACACCGTTTGTCAAAGCCAGAATCTGCAAAAAACAGAACTTATTGCTGGTTTTCAAATGGTCCTTGAACGCATCATGTGTCACTTTTGCCAAAAAGTAAACTGATTGCACAAACGATACCGTGTAAGAAATATTAAACGCTGTGCTCCTCAGTGCAACTGTAAAACCAACAGTCATAAAAAACAGTCAGTGACACTTGGACTGAACTGCAGTATGTTTACACAGAGCAGAAAGGACTGGAGAGCTTGTAAATATGCAAAAAAAAAAAAAAAAAAATTAATTATATATATATATATATATAACATGGAGCCCTCATTTTATCAAAAAATGTTGTAGATATATATTCCATTTTTTTCCCACTTTTTGTCAGAGAAATGATTAAGAAAGTGTTTTTTTCCTTTTTTAATGATCGATGGCACTATACCTATAATAACAGTAAAATCAATGTTTTAAGTGCCCCCTCCTTCTAGCCATGTTTGTTCTGTTTCCATAGAGGTGCAAGAAAAGCACGGCCACTGTGAGTAAAAAAAGAAACTGCCTACCTACATACATACATATCATCTTTTAAACGTAAAAGAGAAAAAAATGTCTCCCGAAATATAGTACAGGAGCTGAAGTAAAGAAGTTCTGACAGCAGTTCTAATGTCCTTCTGTATCTTGTGTGAGAAAAAAGTGTTTTTGTAATTTCACCTTTCAATACTATTCAGCTGCAATCTTTACCCTGATGGTCACCACCTCCAGATGATTGCTGGCTTTAACAGTGACACTGGTGAGCAGTGGTATGTACGTGCACATTCGGCTAGAACAACATTTCATAGACTGTATGTTCTCACTTACTCTCTCCTTCTTCTCCTCCGGTTCGTGGCTCGGCAGTCTGGCCCTTAGTTTGACCGACCCTTCTCTGAAAATATCACCGAAGCCGATGCCTCGGATCTTCTTGGGCTGAGCGATGACTCCGTTCCCCGAGGCGGGCTGCGGGGGCGCGGGGGAGGCGCCGCTTTCTATTCCACTTCCATCTGCGGAGGAGAGACACGGCGGTGGTGAATTAATCACATCTTACTGCTGCAGTACTCTATGGACCCATTAACAGTTTGGAAACTATGATGCCGTACGGACGTGTGCGCACGCAGTTTGGCAATGGAAGTACGGCAAAAGCTTGTCTAGTTTGAATAGAGAATAGTAGAATATATCAGCTGTTGAAAACAAGAACTGAACATGTAGGTGTCCTTGTAAAAGCCTTCAATCAGTATCAGATACATACTCATCTGTGTTTAGTACCTACGCCAACCGTTAAGTGACTACCATGGGCTAAGAAGCGTCTGTAGTCGTCGTGACGTCACCCGTTGGTTTGTGGACTGTTCGTTTTGAAGCCTCGAAGTTCGGCGATTCGGTTGTCGCCATTTTGGCTTTTTGCAACCGGTGAACAGAAGTGACCATATTAAGACTGCAGAGGAGCGACGTAGAGACTCTGGTAGGGTAGCGACCTGTCAATCACAAGGTAGCCCCGCCCTAAAGCATAAAGTGCTTTATGGTCTGTTTGACTCTAAATGGACCATAATTTACTAAATGAACATCATGCTGTATTGAAGAAGACTTGAAACTAGAGATTGAGATCATAAACTCATGTTGACAATGTTTACTGAGGTAATGAATCAAGACAGAAGTAGAGTCATTTTCTCATAGACTTCTATACAACCAGAGTCGCCCCCTGATGGACATTAGAGAGAATGCAGGTTCAAGACACTTCTGCATTGGCTTCACATGTCAGAACCGGAGGTTGCCGCCTGGTTACTACAAGCAATCACGGACGTATTTGTCTGAAAGTCACCAGTTAACACGGTTACTCGTTAAACTGAAACACGGGACTGCAGTAGAACTTGAATCCCCTGTTGGAGTATCAATTCTGACAACCGAACATGCAACAAGCAGACATTGTGACGCTGGCAATGGTTTTAATTCAACGTTTAAAGCTTGCCAACTTGTCTAGACGGCTTTGGAAAGACTTCTGTTGCCCACATGCCCACGTGTATCTTTGATGACGTCGGCTGTGAAAGGGTCTATAGGACAGGATACATTATTATTCTTGGAAAATACACATTTTATTCCCCTTTCAGCCACCAGAAGGTGCTAGAACTCTGTTTGTGAGAGAACACAGATTGCATTACACCATTCCTAAATGTATGAATGACAATGTTCATTCTTAAACAACTTTATGTCTGCAGCACACCAACACATAATGAAATGAAAAGCAGGCACAAGATGGGGAACTTAATTCACAGAGCTGTTGGACCTCCCAGTCACACAACTAGCAGACAAAAGGCTTCAAACGTCTGAACCCTCAGCCAAAATTCTTGTTCAGGCTTGTTTCACTTTAGCCGCAGTAACACCTGAATGTAACTGCACTTCATTTTACTGACAACGAATGAATGGCCACAATGCAAAGAGAAGCAACATGGGGGGAATGGGAAGGAAATGCTCGGCATGAACAATTCTCGAATAAGTCTTGAGGCAGATATGAAAGAAGGTAATGGTCTCTGTCCTCTGACACAGGCGGCTGCCGTCACATGCTAACAGAGCTTGTTATTGTTCCATGAGAGAGTAACTAGAGAGAGGAGTATTGAAGATCTTGTTATTTTTGTTGGACTCTCTGTTATCTGGGTCAATTAACACTTTGTTGGCAACGTCTCTTGACTTCTTTCTGCGTCTCTTACCTAGAGGTTCAGGCTGAAGTCGTCAATAAGAGCACTTCTTTTCGATACATTAAAGGACGGTTCCATTGAATCGATGTTTACGGTCTATAGACGCTATAACCTGGAATACAAGAGACGCCTGATGGGTTTGTTCGAGTGAGCCAAGTTTCAGAGACACAAATAATCCAATAACAGCCAAAGTTGAGTCGAAGAATAACAAGAAACCCTTTTGCTGAACTGCGGCAAATCCACCCGCCTTGAGCTTGAGACCTTCACATTTGTGGGGGGGGGGGGGGGGGGATGGCAAAGCCGGTGCGCCTTAAACGGAACTACAGCTCTTTTCTT